>NW_019154096.1:34723676-34763590 GCF_002288905.1 Enhydra lutris kenyoni | reverse complement strand
CTTTTTAAAGATTTTATTTATTTATTTGACAGATAGAGATCACAAGTAGGCAGAGAGGCAGGCAGAGAGAGAGAGAGGAGGAAGCCGGCTCCCTGCCGAGCAGAGAGCCCGACTCGAGGCTCGATCCCAGGACCCTGGGACCATGACCCAAGCCGAAGGCAGAGGCTTTAACCCACTGAGCCACCCAGGTGCCCCTCTACACATATTTTAAAAATGTTTCATCATATGTTTCAAAAATGTTAAAAAGTAGACAGAAGTATATAATAAACCCTGTAACTCATTTCAAAAATGATTAATTCATGGCCAATATGGCCTCATCTTCTAAACTCCAATTGTTTTAAATCCACCTCATGTCATTTCATCCAAACACATACATATATGTACATATACATATATATAATCTTAGACATATACATATATGTGTATGTATCATATATATACCACTGTCTCACCTAAGATTAACAGTACCCTCTTACAGAATCAAATATTGAATAAGTGTTCACATTTTTAATTATTTTACAAATGTTAAAAACAGTTTATAAAGATTTTTTGCTTTGAATTAGTCTTTATTTTTTTTAAAGATTTTATTTATTTATTTGACAGAGAGAGATCACAAGTAGGCAGAGAGGCAGGCAGAGAGAGAGGGAGGAAGCAGGCTCCCCGCTGAGCAGAGAGACCGATGTGGGACTTGATCCCAGGACCCTGAGATCATGACCTGAGCCGAAGGCAGCGGCTTAACCCACTGAGCCACCCAGGCGCCCTTGAATTAGTCTTTAAATTCTACCATTGCAACTGGTTAATACTTCTTTTAAGTGTCTTATTTACTCCATAGATTTCCTTCTTTCTCTTTTTTTCTTTCCCTTCAATATATTTGTTGGAGAAACCAGGTATTTTTTTCCCCTATAGATTTCCCCCATAGTCTTATTTTTATTAGTTTCATCCATGGTTTCACCTAATATATCCCTACATTTTCTGTAAGTCAGTGGTTGGATCTAGAGGGTTTTTTTTTTAAATATTTTATTTATTTATTTGACAGAAAAAGGCATAGCCAGAGAGGGAACACAAGCAGGGGGAATGGGAGAGGGAGAACAGGCTTCCCGCTGAGCAGGGATCCCGATGCTGGGCTCAGTCCCAGGACGCTGGGATTATGACTTCAGCTGAAGGCAGACTCAGCCACCCAGGCGCCCCAGGATCTAGAGGTTTAATCAGAATCAGGTTCATAGTTTGTTAACCAGGACGGATTCATAGGTGGTATACATTCCTCCACCAGGAAGCATGTGATCTTTGGTTGTCTCTCATTTACTGATGTTAGCACCTGTTAATAATCAATGCCTCGGTTTATTAATTCATTTGGAGTCACAGAATGATGATATTCTGTCAGTTCCTTCCCACTTGCCAGCTGGTGCCCTCAAAATCAAACAAATGAAAACCTTCCTTAACCTACTATTTGGAGACCCGTTGGTAGAGAAGATAAAAACAGACAAAAAACGCCACCAAAAAAGCCCCAAACAAAACAAAACAAAAAACAAAAACGAAAAAATAAGATAAAAGCTTGGTTGTTTCTCTCTATTAACTAGTTCTTAAAAATAATGAGTTGATTCACAAGCATCCTGCAGTGGTAAACAATACATGTTGAGGGTTTTCTTTTTGTTATTATAGATTTATGGATTTTTAACATGTCTGATGTATTTTAATCGATTACAATTATTAAACATATTAGTGCTTGAATTGTCTGATATTTGGCCAGTTGGTTTCCGACTCTGTTGAGGCTTTGGCTCCAAGCTGCCTCATGAGTACTCCTGATGGGCCCTTATAGTCTCCTAGTTTCCTCACTGTCCATGATCAAAATGCTGTAGGCTCTTCTCATATGCTTGTATAACTATATACTAGACTTAGAATTAGCTATTTCACCAAGGACCCTGTTTTATGTTTTATCCTGTTGTTGGTTTGTTTTTAGTGAAAAAAAAAAAAGATGTAAACCATGTGGAATAACGTGTTCTACTTGATATTTTCAAGTGAATATGACATATGTAAGGTATTCTATAACATAAAACTTCAACTTTGTGAAAGAAATACACACACACACACACACACACACACACACAGTCAGAAAGATAAGCCTGAGAGGACAAAGGAAAAATTCCTAAATGTAAACATAGATTTTCTGTGTAGATTAATGATTAGCAATGATTTTCATTTTCATATTTAGAAGGATCTATATTTTACAATAAGCATATGACACTTCAAGAAAAAACTATAAACTGAAGAATTAGAGTTCAGGTTTTGTGGGAAGGGTTTTCTATTACGGCAAAGAAAATTATTGTAACAACTCCTGTTAAATCCTATAGGCTGTCTCTGAAAGAACAATAAGCACGAATTGGCTAATATTTGCAAGGCACTTTAAAAGTAATAGGTCTGTGTGGCATTATTCCATTTAGTTTATGACGTATTAATAATGCATTTTATTTATCTGGCATTTGAAGTAGAGTTTAATGAATTAATAAACATAATACCCAATCATGTTTAATGAAGATCTTTCAAATGACTCATCTAAATGAGCCTGTTATAATTTTATAATAATTATATTTATCACTTTTTTATTGCATTCGTTCCTTGAAAGTATTTTATAAGCATCCAGTTGGTTAATGCTTAACACATTCATCTTCAGGTAAAATGGATACAAGGTATCCTTGTTCTATTTTTACTAATAGTCCAGTCTAGCCCAAAGTCAAGCTGAAAAATCTGCTTTTGTCCAGTTCCTGGAGAAAACTTGCTATTCTTTGATTGCAGATTTGAGTTCAGGATAGAACGTTAGTAGGGTTCAGAAAGTGATCCTCAGAAACACCGCAGGCATCCAGCGTTTAACGTGTTCTTTACAAATGATTCATCACTACAATTCTAACGTTTTAGTAATCACAAGTATTTTTGTTTTAATTGAAGTAGAGCTGACGCACAGTATTATATTAGTTTCAGATATCTCTTCTACTGGATGAAACGACCACAGCTCTTTTAGCCATTGTCATGAAATTTCTACATCTGAGAAAAGTCTTAGATAGCGGGAGGGTTCCAAAATGATAAGATGATCATGGTTTCTCTGATTTTTCAATGGGAGGGCTAAAAAGTCCAGAACTTCGGGCAGCTTTGAATAATTTCACCAAAATTCATAGAAACATATCATCCCGTATCATTTCAGCTAAATATCCCATTGGCTTTCTACAACAGTTGCAACTGGCCAAGTATGGTGGTGATGGCTTCACAATCATCAGATGGCTCTTTGGATGGGTAAATGGTACCCTGTTCTTAATTTAAAGTCTTCATACATAGACACTGAGTACCTTATTCAATTTGACCTTTTCATGTAAAAACAACAGAATTCAAGGGAACAGTCCAAAATAAAATATTTCACTTTGACAGCCTTGCCAGGATAGTGGTTGTATGACAGTGTTTTGTTTTTTGTTTTTTTGTTTTTTTTTAATCTGAATTCAGGAATCCCTTAGAGTGTGATTTTGGATATTCAGATCTCAGGTGTCTGGCAAGAAGACATCTGCAGCAATGGATGAGATCCAGTCCTCGCCATAATTTGGGAATACCAGCTGGGGCATTAGTCACAATTCATTTCAGCCTTCAGGTCAGACTGGGCAAATGCAAGCCTGTGTTAATAATAATTTCCTTTAAGAGTGAGCATTTTAAGAGAGAACCAAAATATTTCTGAGGACATGGTGCAATAGATTGTTTTATTTTTCATGAGAGTACTTAGATTCAAAACAGAACCAAACTCTCAGATTAAGTCCATCCAATTGTTTTATGCTTATAATAATTCCAAATCTCCAATCAAAATGTAACATGTTGAATAATCAATTTCACCTTGAACATGGTGTGGAAAATGGGTGTGTTGCTACTATTAACCTTTATGAAGAAACTGTATTGACAGCATCTGTAGCCAGGGCATTTCATCCAGGAAAAGCACTTGTAATGTGATGCATGCACTAAATTGAGCATTGTCTTTTCCTTGTCTTGTCTAGTTTCAGTTTACAATTTTAAAACAACTCTAAACTTATAGGACAGTTGCCAGTATACTACAAAGAATGTTTTCTCTTGGCAGTTTTGAGAATGAGCTGCTGACATATTCCTCCACCGGCTGGCCTCAAGTACTTACTGCATATTCCCTACAGACAAGGGCATTTTCATACAAGACTATAAAACACAAATTAGCAAATTTAATTAAATTTGCTACATTGCTATCATCTAATTCTTAGACATCATTCAAATATTAGCAATTGTCACAATAATGTCCTTTGTTTAAAAAAAAAAAAAGTCAGAATGAATCATTGCACTTAGGTTTCCTAGCTCTCGTTTTCTGCTGTCTGGACATTTCTTCAGTCTTTCCTTGACCTTCATGACTTTGGCACTTATCAAGATCACAGGCCAGTTTGCTTTGCTGAACATTTCTCAGTGTGCTTTTTCCTGATAGTCCCTTATGATTAGATTCAGATCATGCATTACAGATGGGTGTCCCATTCTTCTGATTCCATCTTACAGGGTGCTGAATAGTTTGGTTTGTCCCATCACTAGTGACGTCCATAATGATTACTTACTTAAAATAGCTCAGGACATGCTTCTCCACTGTAAATTTACTCTCTCCTTTGGTAATTAACAAGTATTTTGTGGGAGGAAAAAAGTATTTTGTGAAAAGCCACTCTGAAACTATGCAAATACTCTGTTTCTCATCAAATGCTTATATCACTCATGTATTTATTTATATCAAAATAGATTTTTCCTATTTTATTCAATGAACCATTATTATTACTATCATTTTCATTACAATGTTCAATTTGTCCCAAATTCAGTCAAATTTGTCTGTCTTTTAATGTATCCTCATCATTCTTTAAGAAAATCCTTGTTTTTTTATACAAAAAGACATTTTAGGCTTTTCTAATACTTTTATTGCTCCAGTCCTGTCTGGAATCAACCATTCCCCCAAGGCACTCTGGTTTCTTTTGGAGGAGAATGATTTTTAGAAGCCAAGATCTGGAGAGTCACTGCTCCTAGACTCTCGCAGTTGATAGAACTGAGATATGATAGAACTGGGAATGAACACACACACACGACATATACATGCATATACATGCACACATGTAATATGGATATATATATATTTCCATATATATATAGTTATATATAACTATATACATATAACTATGAGTCCAGATCAATAGCTCCAATTCCAGTCCTACACCACAAGCTTCATCTTATTTTCCTCCTTTCTCTTATTTGAAACAATCTTCTCTTACAGTAAGAAACATAGCTCCTATCACCCTTAATATATTTATTCAAGGATCAATCTTCCTATATATAACCAATCGTCCATTGTTGCCATGATCTCCTTCCCCTGAAATATGATGATTCTCTTACTCTGCCTGAACGCTGATATTCTGTACCAAGCGACCCCATATCTGGACACCTCCTCACCCACTTTCTCTCTGACATCTTATACCAGGAGACCCTCCCTGCTGCATGGACTCTTTCTTCTCACTTGTGCTCCAAAACACAAGTCTATTTTACTGTATTCCCTACCTCCAGCTATTCTGGGCAGCGACACACACTTTGTCCTGTTCCACCTTACGGCTTCAGGATGGAATTGCTTGAGAAAGAAAGGGGAAGGGAAGAAAAATCTTACTTTTATTTTGCAATGCTCATACTGTTATACTACAAGTGATAGTACATAACTTAGTCTGTTGTATCAAGATGACAGTTTTTACTCCGGATGTGTGTGTGTCATACATGTATGGAACAAGTGAGAAAGTATAAGGATCAATAAAGTTACCCAAGAAGGAACATTTCCCCCCCAAAAAGTCAGATCATGAACCACCCCAGCCTAACAAAAAGTGTTTTTTGTTTATTTGTTTTGTTGTTTGTTGTTGTTGTTTTTCTCAGCCACCTCAGAAGACAAGAATATGTTCCTTTTCAGGGAATGGGAAATATCCTAACAACTCCAGCATGGGCATACATTTCTACAGAATCCAAAGATAATAAAAGAAGCTAAGAAGGACAAGAGATCTTGAATTTTGCATCACTGTAGCTTGAAAAATTTAGTCAAGTTTGAGTTATTAGATGATGAGGAGAGAAAGACTTTCAAAAAAGTATGAGTTATGGGACACCTGGGTGGCTCAGTGGGTTAAAGCCTCTGCCTTCAGCTCAGGTCATGATCCCAGGGTTCTGGTATCGAGCCCCACATCGGGTTCTCTGCTCTGTGGGGAGCCTGCTTCCTCCTCTCTCTCTCTCTGCCTGCCTCTCTGCCTACTTGTGATCTCTGTCAAATGAATAAATAAAATCTTCTTTAAAAAAAGTATGAGTTATGACACAAGGAAAACAAGATAGAATAGAATCTTGGAACAGAGAATAGAAGAGGACAAATCAAAACCACAGCAAGATAACCCAGAGAGATTAATGTTTGATGTACTCTTCTAGCCTTTTTCCTAACTAAGATTCATGTCTCTGAATGGCTTGGGTGTGTTGCATATAAAGTCATATGGGTTCTGGTTTTTTCAAGTATTTTCACATAATGATCTTATGATAATCTTGACAAATTCCAAGAATATAAACATTTTTTTTTCTAATCAGGTCAAGAAAAAACATCTAGATCAATTCAAACCAACCCATACACCTTGTAGCTCTCCCAGGACCCCAGTGAGCACATTGAAATGGACTTCATCCTTTTTCTTCATGCCAACCCACATTTACAGAGAAGCATCTCTGATTGCTTCTCTTGTCTTTCATCTCCTACAATTTATAACAATGTAACATTATCACATGCAACACTCTATGTACCCTCCATCTGTTCTGCGTATTGAAGACAAATGATTAATTAAAGATGTGTTGATTAACAAATGTGAAATATGTACTGTTATCATTTAGTGCTTCCTTACACTTTCACCAAAGTACTTTCTACTAATCAACATTTGACCTTCCTTTAGGACAGAGTATCAGGCTGATTTCTGCCATACTTCCTGGTGCTTTTCTTTAAATAAGTGGTTTCATTGGAAGGGATGCATTGATTCTCTTGTGGGTCCACTTCATGACTGTCTAAAAATATCAAAGAAGTCTATTCTACTTGAAATTTTTTATGTGCATCCCCCAATTTACTGAAATTAGACATGCTACTTTTAATCATCTATAAATATGTGAAAATCACAAAAAGAATAATCAAGGAACTACATGATTTTTAGTATGTAATACATAATAATACTTATTATACTCCATATATAAACATACTTGTACATATATTTTTCAAGCTTTGCTCTGTGTCTTGTTCTTCCATTCCTCCTCTCCCCATCCCACTTTAAATTGATCAGCCCCATCATGACTGAACACCATCTCTAAAGGGAAAACAAATCAAAACAAAACAAAACACCTCTACCATTACCTTAAGCATGGCTAATTCTTGGGAAAATTCTTCTATAATTTGGAAGGATTTATCCAACTCCTGGTCCAGTACTCAGATGAGCCAACACCAAGCAGCCTCACTGTTAATGCCTCATTGATCAAGTGGATTTTATGACCCATTCTCTATTTCTGCCCAAGTTCTGATCCCTGAAATACGCTTTGTAAACACTGTATCTTTCTTAATAATCTAACTGGAAATCCAGGATGTTTTTCAAGGTTTGGGCTCTTGCACTTTTCTTGCTTTTTTTTTTTTTTTTTTTTGCCCCACAATTTAAGGCAACACTTATTAAAGTGTATTTGGCTGAATTAAGCTTATGAGCTTCCCTGTGGGCTTGCCCTATGGTCAAGTGAGCTTAGGAAACACTGACCACCTCAAACTCCTTTTGGGAATTCATAGTACGTATTAGTTAATGTTAACAACTTGTAATAGCCCTTCTCCCAACCTTGGCTGTAACCTCCATTTTCCTAAAAACATCTTTCTGTGGAAAGAATTCTCCATGGAACAGACTCTGGATAAGCTGGTTTAATGTTTTACACCTTTGTAAATACCAGCCTGCTGGCACACTCCTGATGCTTACATATTTAAATGTTTCCATCTTCAAATTCCTAGGTCACACTTCAAACCATGTTGGACCTCACTAATACCAATTCTGTTGATAAAATCTATCTATTCCTTCTCTTCTCACTGTCTAATTAATGGTTAATGTTGTTACAGTTGTCTGCTTTTTCACTTTCCCAAATCTATTAGAATATTCGAGTTTTGAGTTAGGTTCCTGCACTGGTCCATTGATTTGTGTCTATGTCATACAACTTACTCTACAGGATAAAGTGACAGACTCCACTAGTTAGTACCCAAGGGCCAATCCCTCTACTTGTTTGCTAACAGAACCTTGCTTTTGTTTCTGATGATACTGGACCCAGTCCAGATATGATTAATGACTGCTTTAAAACAATCTTGGAAATTCAATGTCAAGCACTTACTTTCCTACTACTTTTCACCATTTAAGTATATTTACATGACCCATTTCTAGCAAATGCACTGGAAGAAGTCTTCTGGGGGACAGCGAGAAAATAAATTTCTCCTAAGTAAAGGAAACCCCTTCTACCTAGGTCTTTTTCCCTCTTCCTTAAACATGGTTATATAATGATGAAATGCTTATAGTTGCAATAGCTACCCAATGACCATGAGTTGACAAGACTGTGGGTGGCAGAGTGGAAAGATAGAACGAGCTTGGAACCTGATGACATTAATAAGCCACTGTGTCAAAGATGAAATCACCTATGTCTTAACTACAGGTTTTCTTCTACTGCAGCAAAAGTATTCCTAACTTGTGTAAGTTGTCACTCGTGCTGCTGTCACAATAGCTTGCAAAAAGTAAGAGCTGAATTCATCGGCAGTGAGTGAATCCAGTCATAATCACCAAGAAGAGAAGTAAAGCAAGAGATTCAACAAATAAATAAAAACAATGTAAGTGGATAAGGGCAGATGACTTCCATTAGTATGATTCAAAAGTATTTGGGGGAAACTAAAAGGGGCCACCCACTCCACTAATTGCTTGATTCGAAAGAAAACAACAATACAACACAGGCTCTCTCTTTCTGAGAAGCTCACCACCTGACACAAAAGAGCACAGAGGAGAAAACAGTAATATAGGAGTCATTATAAAGAAATTCTTTTCACCAGGAATAAGTTCAGAGAGAGTCACAAAGACAGGATAATTGAACTGATCCTTGAAACATGAGTGTTTTTAGTAAGAGAAATTCTGATATTAAGGAGGACTAGACATTGAAAAGAGCACTTCAGACCAAAGGAGGCACACGGAGGCATATAATCTGTGACTTCTTCAGGTAGTAGCAGGTACCTTTAAGAAAGGCTCTGCATGTCTTCTCTAACTCAATGTGGGCAGAGTTGATTTCTAACTCCCTGAATCACGAGCTTCATTGCATACTATATGCCCAGAGGCCACTTTTCATCAACGTACGTTCCTTTGGTTTTTAACTTGGAGCTTCACTATGCAGACTAATAGCACATGAGAGGAAACACACATTGAAATATTTAGGAGTAAATGATCACTGGTGGATTGGACAAAAAGTTGCATATTGAACAACTGATTAATTGATAGAATGCAACGGATAAAGTAAATGGGGTAAAATGTTAGCTGCATCTGGGCAAGAATATGTGAGATCTTTGAAATGCTTTATTTTTGTACCTTTTCAGTAAGTCTGAAATTATTTCCAAAGCACAAGTAAAAAACCATCATGACAAAACAAAACAAAACCCTGGGCACTGTCAGGGCTGCATGGAACTATCCTGTCTTAAGAAAATATGAAACTCTGAGCCAATGTGGAAATCACCATTAGCTGTTAATCAGACTAGCCGTAAAGACTAAAGAACAAGCTGAAGGCATTTGGTGATAACGCACAGTCAAATGGGATCGAAAGCTGAAGGGAAATTAGGCATAATTTTTTAAACATCTCAAAGATGATGTAAATCCCATCATTACTTTGAGATTGGGGAGGACTCATACCCAAAAAGGTTTATGTACAGAGAACACGTAGGGGTGGAAGTGGAATCCTGAAGTAGAACCAAGTGTTCTCATGTGCTCACAAACAGACACTGGGCATGGCAGATGCAGCAACCCAGAATCTTCCAGGAAACCCGAGGAGCCAGCTGGACCATATTTAGAAAGAATCACAGTCATCTAGCAGGAGAGCTCTCCTGCATCTGTGGAATTTGAATTGGTGTCTGTCACATCGATTAACGACATTTCTTAGTCAATGCTGCTGTGGAGACATTTATACGTCCCTCTCTCATTAGGGAGTCAGGAGGATTAATTAGCAGCTTTCTGTAAAGTGCTATATGTTCTCTTTCTCGAGAGACAGATTAATGACGGACTCCCAGAATTTATCCTGAAGGGAAGGTTATAGTAACTACCAAAATCTGGCCTCAGGGAGGTGCTAAAAAGTCATGCACTGTATTTGCTTATCTGAAAGCAATTGGAAAATTCATCATAACATATTACATTGAAACCCTGTTTATTTTCATACTCAATATTTCCATCACTAGTAGAATAATTTAAAGAATAAGAAAAAACGTGCTTTGTGAACAAAGACACAGTATTTAGGTTTTTTTGTTTGTTTGTTTGTTTTAATAGTAAGCATATGGAAGCAAACCTCATTGTCAACAGGAAGATGGGAGAATAAATTAATGTGTATCTAGTTAAGGAACAGTATATAGGTACTAAAATTGTATTTTTAAAGGGCTTATAATAATCAAGGGAAAATTTTTGGATGCATGTGACGATTAAATATGAAATTGACCCTTAAAATTATTTTCAACTAAAATTTCTTGCTTTGAAAATAAATACTGGAAGAAAATAGTCCAAGTGTGAACAGTAGTTCTGTTTGGGTGCTATAACTGACATATCATCTTTCTAGCTTATGATCCAAGTGTCCTCATGAATTATTCCCATATATCTGTTAAGAAAAGAAAAACAGAGCAATGTGAAAGCCTTCCACTCTGTCTCTGCCTGCCCACAGGAGTCTGGCTACACATCCCTACATTGAAAATATCTTCACATTGATACTATTCCTTACAATTACAATTACTTCTTCATTTGTTTTTCTCTAATTTTTTTTTTTTTTTTGCTATCTTGCCCCTTTCGTTTTCTTTTTTATTTATTCTTATTCCTAATTAATTTCAGAATTCAAATCTTTTTCTTGTATTGGCTTTTAGTCCTAGGAGCCTCAATGCCATACATCCCACCTGGATTGTGGTTTGGTCGTTAACAGCACCCCTCACCCCACCCTCATTTATTGCTGGTGAAGAAGATGAGCTGTGGCTCCTGTTCTGTGCATTCCCTCTGGTGTCATCCTCCTGGAACCATTAAAAAACCCTTCCTCAATAGGGACTTCTGCTTACAAACCCTTCCCCCCATTTCTCTTCACCTCTCAAGAGAGAAAATAAGGTTGAGACTGCCCAGGAGGCAAAGCCATTCTTGATAAAATCCTTTGGTTCTGTTTTCTGTCCCCATTATCAAGCCTATCTTTGAGCACTCACTCAATTTTCAATGTGATTAGTCACACATACATCTTTACTTCTTCCAGCTTTGAGGGCCTATAATACAATGAATGGAATCAGGGTAGAGAGGAACTTTTGAAACCATATGTAGTTAAATTCCTTAATCTGAATGGGGACGCTCTTTGCAACATACTCACCCAGGGATTGCACTGGGATTGCAACTAATCAACCCCAGCATTCCTCAGTAGTAAGAAGGTCATTACTTCTTCTGGATGCCCATTTGTGGGCAGCTTGCTTGTCAAGTTCTATTTATAGACAGACCTAAAGACTTCTGTTCCTCTGGTATCTTTTGCTCACTGGTGAATGTTTCATTTAAGAAATTACTTTTACAACACTGTTTCTTTCGCACTGACCAGATTGGTGTCTACATTTTTGCAGATTGTAACCATTCATACAAGTTAAGTAATTGTTTTCAGAAGATAACATTAAAATGCAGGCATTATTCACTTTGTTATATTTTCATCTCCAATTTCCTAAAATCTGGACTATGAAAACGTACTCAATTCATTGCAATCATGTGAATCCCTTAATGGACTATGGGGAGAGTAGTAGATATTTTCATTTTTCATAAAGTTCAAATGTGGGAAGCAATTTTATAGGTTTATTGTCCTTTTGAGCTCCCATTTAACATTCCCAGAAAAAAGCTGCACAGCCTGTAAGAATCCCTTGAGCATTCCTCTTTAATGTTAGTATGCATGCTAAATGCTTTATCTTTCAGTATTTTTATTCTTACCAAATCTAAAAGAGAGACATTATTGTCCTCATTTAACATTTGAAGGAGTGAATTTCAGAGAGGCTAAGCAGCTAAATATCCTAGGAAGACGGCAGCAGAACCAGGATCCCAGCTCAGTACCAAATGTTCTAAATAGGATTCCAACACTCTACGTGACAATTTTTTATTCTTAGTATCTGGTTAGATCTTTCCCTCATTTCTCCTGCACAAAATAAGTCTAATCCTCCTTCATAAAAGGATCTGTCCAAATCATTGAATGTAGTGGTAAATAATGTCCCCAAGATTCATTTGTGCTTTCATTTCTTTTAACCATCCCTTCAAATGACACGGCGTCCAGTCCCTTGTCAGCACGGCATCGTCAATTCTGAGTGCTGCCCAGAAGTGTGCATATAACTCAATAACGTTACACCTGAGTTTGAACAGTATGGCTGTGGAATCACTATGTTTTTCCTTGAAATAAAGGCAACATCCCAACTTAGCTCTAGGCAGTGGCATCACCAGAGGGTGAGGAGAAGTCAAGAGGGACCCCATCCTACTTGGGCTATGATTATCCTTAGATAATCTAGAAGTGAGTGTTGAGTCAAGGTTTGAATGATGGGAGAAATTTAACAATTATGGGGGAGGAAGGGATGAGTGTGAGCATTCACATGGCCTTTGTGTGAGAACAATTGTAAGAGTAGGGCACTGTCTATGGGCCTCTCTGGAGAAGAAAGGTAAATTTTGTGACTGCTCTGGTAAAGAGACTTAAAAAGATTCTTTCAGTATGGAGTAATTTGAACATAGGATAAAGTTTATCATTTTGATCCCCCAAAATTGTTCATCTTCCTTCAAATTGTGCTTGTTTCCAGTGTATTACTTTTTTTTTATTCATTTGATTTTTTTCTAAAGCAAAAATAAGGCAATGTAATTTTTCCCTGTCCTTCCTTTCACACTGTTGACTGCATGCAGTCAAGATCCTAATTACAACCACCTAATTTAAATGCCAAGTTTGCCCTGAAATAGATTCCCAGTAATTTTGCAAAATTACTACTGGGCATGGAAGATGCAAAAGATATGCTCAAATAACCGGTATTTTGCTTAAAGTGATTTAAATGGAGAACAGGCATTTTCAGCCTCCATGCCTTGCAGATTGCTTTGAGTGTGTGCAGGAGGGTAACCCTGGCTAGAAGTACATTGATGGTGGCAACGCCCAGCTCTGATGGCAGAGTCAAAAAGGACTCTTGTCAGAGGCAGCCTGTTTATACTATAATCACTGTGGGGTTATTTAAACCATAATGAATAGCAATATGATTAAAAAGTAATTAAACCAATCTATGAATAGTCTTCTGTCTTCCTCAAGGCAGGTGATAATGAAAGTAGATGTATGGAAAGGAGCAGGTCTGAGCAGTAGGGGGATATGCCAGGGAACTAGGACAGCTGATTTCAACAGGTCAGCTTTGAGTCTGATAGAGGAAGACTTCCCAGTCTTGGAAGAACCTGGCAGAAAAGAGGGCTAAAGGGATAGGAATGCGCAGACCTCCACTACGGACTACCATGAGTCAGAAATTGGATGATGTCAAGTCAACTGAAGGATATCAAATTCAATATCCTGGGAATTAATGGATTTAGAAATTATTCTGTGTATTGGATGGGATGGAGAGGTAACTCAAGTATTGGATGGAAGTAAGGGTCAGGCTAAAAACTATTTCTAATATACCCTATAAATCTTCTAATCTACGATTTTTAAGTTAATGCTTTTTACTCAACTGACACTTATAACCCAGAGTTTACTAAATGACCCACATGCATAGGGAGGTTTCCTTATTCTTGCTGTCTGCACACTCTCTCTGGCAATGATGGAGTCTGTGGGTGACTGTAGAAGTTCAGACCACTGATCAGCTTCAAAACACCCTCCATGGTCACTACGTAAGCCTCTCCTGGGCTCTACCATTCCCCAGGAAATCTCTAATCAAATGAGAGATACTGATGGATCATCTACAACAAAGACCTCCTTTCCAAATAGCTGACTCACAGTACGATTCCAGTCAGCCAAACACTGATGGTGAGGCTAAGTGAACCAGTGATGAGGGTCCTTGCATATAGGTCCCATCAGCCTTAGTGATGCTAGTGCCCCACCTTCACAGATCATCACAGATTCAGCTCTATTACCAAGAGCGATCTTTGTAATAGGAGGCCAGCAAATGGCAGAATGTAGAGTCCAATTAGCCTCGCAATGGTGTTTATTACGTATCAGGAAGCCCATAATTTCCAATGCATGTTTGACAACTAATACTTTCTCTCTCTTTCTTATCTTCTGGGTCCAAACATATCACAGTAAGGAAACTGTCCCCTTTTGCATCATAGCTGTGCAGCAGTGATGACACATTTCACCATTTATACATATTGTGACCCCATTAACCAACATTCAGTATGTTTCCCTCTTTAATTTGGAAATGCTTTTTGACATGTTGCACATCTGCCACCAACTCAGATAAGACTGAGGAGAAATGACTGGGTCAGCAGTGCATGAAATCTAATTGAATGGCTCAGAACTCTTCCATTTTCATCTGTTCTGCTTTGCAAAGACCAGACAGATGGAAAACAAGGATGGAGGCTGAAATTCTCAGTCTCTGAAGTGCCCAAGCAAAAGCTGGGCCCTGTGTTAAGAAGGATTGCCTCATACTAAATGCCTGCTTCCAAGGATGCAATGCCATATTTTACAACAATTATTTTTAAATACTCGCCTTTCTGCATTCGTATGAAAGTCATATTTGTTAAACACTCACATAAACCAACTTGGCATAGGACAGTTATTTATGTACTTAATTGAACTCTGGACAATAAAGACAGTGCTCTTTGTTGCAAATGGTTATTCATGATTTGGGATAAATCATTTTTTTTTTCAATCTAAAGAAATATGGCAAATGGAAATGGGCCTGGGGTAGCGTCACATACCATACGAGCCTCTTTTCTACCGCTTAGTAGGAAGAGGAGGAGAAGTTAGATTTGAGAGCCCTGTGCTCCTTATCCATAAGTGGGCATAGTAACACTTTTAAAATGGGGTTGTTGGAGGATTAGAGGAGGCCAATGCTGCAAAGCAACAGATACACTATCCAGACTGTGTTGCCAGCATTTGCACATGCAGTTTCTGGTCTATCCAGAGTGAGAAAGATCTTTAATGTCCTCTGAACCTCACTGATCCAGAAATACCTTGATAATATATTCAGGCTCAAAAAATTCATTATCAAATATGCATATTACAGATACCAGATAGAGAATTTAATAAGGAGTTTGTGGTTCGGATCTAACATTCTAAGAATTTATTAAGCATTCTATTAACATTTATTGCTTATAAAAATGTTTTTAAAATGTCTACCTGGTACATTATGGTTATTTTAAAATTGAACTTGTATTAATACTATATATTTGTATATATACATGTATGTGTTTATGTGTATTTCACAGTAGAAATAATAGCAAATATAGGTTTATAATTCCCTGAAATAAGATGTTAAAAACATTGAATTTTTTAAAAATATGATTCAATGCACCTTTAATTGGTAAATATTTTATTCTGAAACTTATGTTCTCACAGGAGTTAGGCAGAGTATGAGGTTGCTATGAATTCCTGAGGTATAGAGATATTTTACTATGACCTAATTGCTCATGATTAAAGATGGGAATCACCAGATTTTTCGACCAGGGAAAAATGAGAACAGTTAAAGATTTTTTAAAAAGTAAGAGAGGCGAAATATGGTCTTAATGAGGATGATATAGAGCAAAAGAGTTTCTCCTTCAAATATAAATCTTGTGGCTTTAAACATCAGGTCCATAGCAATTCGAGAAAATAAGAAAGTTAAGAAAGCAGGTGATTTTCTTGTGATTGTTTTGAATAAAACCCCTAGAATTGACTTTTTCCAAAGTCAGACTAAGAAGTAATATTTTACATACAAAGTGCTGGAGGATTTTTGCAAGTATTATCTCATTTAAATTTTACAATAATGTTATCAAGGTGTGTTACTTATCCACATATAGATTTAATATGATGAAATCAAAGCATGGAGGTGTTAACATAAGTGGTTAAGTTAGAAGTGGATGCCAGGTCTTTCTGTCTCAAAGCCCACGATACAGTTCAGTGCTTTCTGAGAGAGTGTCATTAAGAATAGTCAGGAGAGGCCAAGTGGGAGTGGGAATACTTTGGGGTAGCTGCAGGAAGCTTTCTAAGGTCCCTTCCCTATCATACCTGTCTCTGAAAACAGGATCACATACAACTACAGAGGGGGCAAATGCAATAGACCAGGACAGGGCCATTTGTATGAGTTTTCTGGCTGGAGCTGAGACTTCTATCCTGTGCACATGCTGAAGATGTTTCTCAAAACCCTGGGCAGAGATTATATGCTTAAAAGTAATTTCCATAATTATTTTCAAAGGTTGTTGCCTATTTTGGAAAGAAAATGTTTTACCTTGGAAATTTCTGCCTCTTCCATTTTCCTTCCTCCTTTGTAAACAGTGCTAGGCTGTTCTGTCTCACTATGACTGTGCAATGATTTGGCTGAGAACTCCAAGAAGACTGGGCCTGTGTCTATTTTGTTGTGCCCTATATTCATCCCCAACACCTAACATGAGGCCTGACACAGAGAATGCTCAAGTATTGCATATAGGAAAGATGACTGAAGAGAAGCAAATATGATTCTGAAGCTCCTGGAAACCAGGAGACCAAATCTGGCTGAGTCCACACTGGAGGAAAACAGATGAACCAGATTTGGAGGGGTTATCAAGGGGGAGGACACAAGAAGCACGGACCTTTCATGAAGTTCTAGAAGAATCCTGGAGCTGTGGGAAGGTTTGGGCAGTCCAGTGCTAACAACAGAGTTCCAGAATGCTTAAGCTCCAGTCCCAGATTTTAAAGTAGGGTTCTTATAAATAACAACTTTTCATGTCCCTTCTCTACCTGCTCAAGGAACATAAAGACAGCCGATAAAATGTTTGGAATCCAGTTAATGCTATCATTATGATTAGTGATCATCTGGGTGAATCCCTGTTCTTAGTCAAATAAAAGTGTGAATCCCGAAAATTAAAGTCCTGGAAGAGATAATGGAGGAGAAACATATCACATGCATAATCTCTCATGTTCGGTTTTAACCAGCAATAGGAAAGGGGGTGGTTAATGATATGAACACAGTATCTGTCTTGGGTAAACAATGTTTATCAACTACAACATTATCTACTACAACACTCTTTCTGTTTCTTCTCCCCAAATACTAAGACAGTAACACGATTCTACCCCCACCCCCACCAAGGGCCATGTTGTAATTTTTCAGAAGGATTAAATGTCTTGTCTCAAGAAAAATTTACCTCCAAAGAAGAAGAGGAAGAATCATCACTGTATAGAAATATTATTGCCTTTATGACAAATAACATAGCTAACTCTTCAGGTCCTTTCTGGCTTTTTCAGTGCAAAACTGTAGTTCAGTAAAAGGAAATGCCAGAGACTACATAGAGTTCTACCTCCTTACAGAGTGATCTTTGACAGGATCTGCAATGTGTTTAGCTTTTTCTCAGTCATGGCCATTTTTTGGATATCTGCTGACTCAGATGGGGAAAGGAACTGGAAAATTCTATATTCCCTCTCACATCCTGGAGTGACATATGGCTTTGCAGTAGGAAACATGGGACATGGCAAACTATAGTGAACACTTGGGTTCTGTTTCACTGACCCATGGTTCCAGCTGTGAGGAAACAGGATAGACGTACAGACACACTGGAAACTGACAGAGCTGAGTTGGTCTTTGGCTGCAGTAGCTGTGGAAAATGCCGATGCTGGTGTCGGACACGCCTGAGCTTGCATCCTTACAGTACTGTCTCGTAGCCGTGCAACCTTGGGGATTAACTAAACTCCGTTTCCATCATCTCTAAGAGGGGGTTAGGAAGGACAGCTTTGTCTTAGGTTTTTCATGACGACGAAATGAGATTTTTATTACCTCATCCCAGCCTAAACTCCTGCAAATTAATCGGATCAATTTTATTTTACAGTCAGTGAGAAAATGTTAATGGCTTTTTAGTGGGATCTCTGTCTTCTGGGAGAATAACCATGTGTAATCTCAGATGATACTGACACCCAACAAGGGCCATTCATCTGCCTCGGCCGTCCTGCTGTTTATAGGCCGCCAGTCATTCACTCATCACACCTCCATAAGATAGTTATCAACCTAGTTTAAGGGGAAAACTGAGGTTTAGAGAAATAGTGCCAAAAATGGAGCAGGTCAGTTGTCAGAACTGGGGTTTTCTCTAGGACTGTTTGTCTCCAAGGCCCCCATACTGAGTTTTGTTGGGAAACAGATGAGAAGGGCCCACTGAGCTGTCTCTCACCACCATCCTTGATGTAAATTTCCAGCAGGTCTGACTTTGTCAGCCAGTAAGTCTTCAACTAGAGCAATAGAGAGACCTTGATGAGGTAATCCTTCCAAGTTTCAAACCTTTCACGGCCCCAACTCTCCTACCTTACACGTGGAATAATAAAAACTGAAATGGACTTGTCATCTCAACACTGGGCCCTAGTTCTCTGTGACACTGGGCAATGTCATTAAGCTCAGCTGCTCTAAAATGAAATTAAGAATCCCCACCTCATACTATATATGGACTGCCCTGAATTATGCTGACTAATAAGCACATATAGGATTATTATTCACCTACAGATAACAGACAAGTCAAAGGCCCTTATCAAAAAGGTTTCTGTAAGGTTTCTTTTCCTTCGAAGGCAGTAGTAAGTAGGGCAACTTAGTGGTGGGTTAATTTTCTAGGGCTGCCACAATGGACTACCAAAGATTGCGGGGCTCAAACAATAGAAGTGTATGTTCTCATAGTCCTGGAGGCCACGAGTCCAAGATCAAGGCACTGGCAGGGTTGGTTTCTTCCGAGGCCTCTCTCCATTTCTCCATTGCTTGTGTATGGTGACTTCCCCCTGTCCTCACATGTGCTTCCTTCTGTACGTGTCTGGGTCTCAATCTCTTTTCTCTCTCTCTCTCTCTCTATTTTAAAGATTTTATTTATTTATTTATTTATTTATTTATTTATTTATTTGACAAAGAAAGAGAGACAGCACAAGCAGAAGGACCAGCAGACGGGGAAGGAGAAGCAGGCTCCCCGCTGAGCAGGGAGCCCCATGTAGGACTTGATCCCAGGATTCTGGGATCACGACCTGAGCCAAAGGCAGAGGTCTAACCAACTGAGCCACCCAGGGTGACTCTTTTTTTCAGTCTCTTCTTATATAAGGACACTAGTCATGTTAGAGTCGGATCCACCTAATGACCTTATTTTAACTTAATTACCTCTTCAATGACCTTATCTCCAAACACAGGCACATTCTGATGTACTGATACTGGGGGTTAGAACTTCAGTATGACTTTTGGGGGTTCATCCAAGGAAAGGCAAGTGGTCACAGGGAGACCAATTAGGAAGTCCTTGAGCATATGAAACTATGGTACATGGAGAAATTTCCCTTTTTTCCTTACATACTTTTCTTTTTAAAGGCTTCAAGAGAGCTCCATTTTATGTGCACAGATCCCAATCCCTGTTCTTTGGTAGTTTCCATGGTCCCTAGGAACACAGAGACCAGGAGAAATCTTGCTGCAGAACATGTGTCTCAGAGTCCGTCAAGCCATGGATTTACATCTCTTGCTTTCCAGATCTCACTGCTCACTGGTATTATAGGCTCCACCTACCCCATCCCTTTCAAGGAGCAGCTGGGATGTAAAGTGTCCTTGCCCCATATAATTCACACAGTGACTCAGGACCTCAAAATCTCTGGATCAGACATTTCTAAAATATTCTCCTCTACATTTTCTTTCCCATCTCTGCAAAGTCCCAGTTCCTCTAATTTACATTTGTGGGGTTCCTAAATATCGAAGTCATAATAAAATCTAAGTAGAAAGAATACCAATGATAATTTGGCCCACAATGGTAGGTTATAGGGGGGAAAAAAGTGCCTCTTTGTTGTTAATGCCCAAAACTTCACTTAATCTTTGTTTCACGCTAGGATTTTTAAAACAATTTTTTTCTGATTATAAATTGTTATACTTTATTATGGTAAAAATTAAGAAAATAGGCATACATTTGGAAATGATAGCAAAATAAAGTTAGAGAAAATAAAAACCTCTTTCCAGAGAAAGACACGGTTATAATTGTGTACTGTTCCACAGAGACTTCAAACATGTATGTGAAAATTATTCCTACACTTTACTAGGGGGTGAAAAATTGGCATTGTATCATTGAATATCTTGCTTTTTATACTCAATATTAAGTCCTAATCCTATGGCACTAAAATTCTCTGAAAATGTGAGTTTCATGAATAATTAACATTTTCTAATATAAATATGGTTTCACTTATTTCACCATTTCCCTAATGTTTGGCATTGGGATTATTCATGTATTTGTTTTTATTTGTATTTTTTTTCCCTCTGTGGGTGGCATATTCATTCCTTTCACTCATTTACCTGCTATGTTAGCTGATAACACATCTATTTGAGCTGAAGAATGCATATGTTGACATATTAATAAGGTATCACCATATTTTGTTTTTAAACATTTAATTGGTTTACCTCAGGATAAACAGTGGGAAACAGATGCAAGGTGATATAGGCATATTCTTTCCCTAAAACAGTAAATAAAAACTATCTGGCAATCATTAAGCCAGGCTACCACTTGCTCAACTTAGGGTTGTCACTTCTTGATTCTTTCTTAATAACCATTGGATCAATTTTGTGCATAAAGACCTTCTTCTCCTCCCTCCTCCTTTCTCCATCACTTCCCTGCCACAGTCCCTTCATACATACACCCACCCACACACACACACACGTTCAATCTGGTTAGGCTGATTGTCATCTGTGCAATGTCTGGCACCACAGTCTGGCTGGCTGGCTAGAAATGATGATGACAAAGAGGCAAGCTTCTTGCCAAAGTCAAAGACAAATGTCACTCTTGTAATAAAACTCAATTACAGTCAAATTAATCACAATAATGCTGTGGCCCGTTAGAGAAAATACAGCGATTTGGAGGAAATCTGTCTAAAGCACTGAGAGATCCACAGACCCACAGAAGTCTGAGCAGCCCAAATAAGCAAGAGACACAGATCACGGGTGGACTTCATGGCCAGGACACAGGTTCCCACGGGAATCCTGAGAAATACTCCTCTGTGCCCCCCTCCCCCAGCAATATTTTACTTTAGTTGACTACTTTATTAGAAGCAGCAAATAATCTGCATTCGGCCACCTCACAGCCCATTAGACACATCTGCCCAGTGTACACAAAGGCCCCTTAGCTTCCTGAGCCAACAAACTCCCCAAACACAAGGGAAGACCTGAGGAAACGCTCGCGTGATGCAGAAGAAGAAACTGCGATTTCCAGCCCAAGCAGCCCTCAGCTTATACAACATCCCCCTACTTGGGAAGCTCTGTCCCGTGTCTTGCCTTGGCCTAATGCCACACAGTACAGGGCGCTCACGTTGACGCTGTTTTTCATAAGAAATCTCATATCTCTTAGCAATCTGTGGTTTGCTTTTTAGACTTCATAGGGAGATTTCATAGAAAGGATGATCAAAATAAGTCTATTTCACCAGGCACAATAGTACTAACCCCCAGCAGATGTTGATGTGCCAGCCTCGCAATCCTCCCCACAGATCCTCAGCCTTTTCTCTCCTCAGGCATTTACTGGCGTCAGGCTCATCCCTCCTTTGAGCTTCATTCTTCAGTACAGGCTTTGGCTGCCTCTGTGTGTGTGCGTGCACATGTATGTGTATGTGTACGTGTATGCACAATGTCTTCCTTCGAGCTTTCACAAGCAGAGCCTCTGCCCCTTACTCTGTTGGCAGAGGACTCCCCTCAACCAAAGCAGTCAGGAAAACAGGGGATTCCCAATTCTGTAATACATATTCATAAAAATATATTTAATGTTTAGAGCACCTGGGTGGCTTAGTCAGTTAAGAGTCCTACTCTTGATCTCAGCTCAGATCTTGATCTCAGGCTCATAAGTTCAAGCCCCATGTTGGGTCTACTTAAAAAAACAGATATAGATATAGACATAGACATTGATAGAGATAGAGATAATCTATATCTGCATCTTTATCTATATTTTTGCTTGTTTTATGTTCATTTTATGTTATGTTTTATGTTCAATTTTATAATATACATAATTCACTTAGCCTCATAGGGGTTCAACTTTCTTATATACAAAGTAAAAATAATTCATACCACATCTGACTCCACAAAGATTAAGATAACTATATATGTGCCTAATAGATGGTACTCTGATGGTACTCAGGGAAATCAGTTTTCTTCTTCTCTATGCCTGGAAGGTATTGATGTAAAGAGAGAGAGAGAGTGAGAGAGAGAGAGACATAAGACCACAGGAAATAGAAGGAAAAGTTCAAGAAAGACCTAATCCATTGATGTCAGACTTATATACTATTAAAGAGTTTTTAATAGCATATGAGAAAATGTTATAAGAGAAGATGGAGAACATACTGTAGAAGGGCAGAATGATTTATCAGGAAGGGCTTCAAACAGGAAGCAGTGCTTTGAGCTGAGACAAAGAAGTGAAGGATAAGGTGATTTCCCGAGATCTGATTTCAGGTAAGGTCTCTTGGATGGAAGGCTGGGGTTAAGAGGGCAGGGAAAAGTGCTCATATCATTACTTCTGGCCACAAGCAGCATTCAGCTTGCCTATATGGTAAGCAGATGAGTTTAATATAAATTGGGAAAATGTAGGAAAAAACTCCATACGAATGGACAAATTTAAAAAAAAAACAATTTCGAAATGACTAAAATATTGGTATGTGTACCTCAAGTTTATATCATAAATCCTACCTTCTTCAGCCTGGAACAAGAAAAAAACCTGAGGGCATCTAATTAAATCCATGTGATAGAGGACAATAACATAATCAATATCCTGGATAGCAAAAGTAGATGGTTTTAATTTTGAATACCAATGGCTTCCAAGTTGCTATGGTGATGGTGTTTTCTATGATGTAGATTATAATGGGTTTTTAAAAACAAGTTGAAAGACGTTTCCTTGGAGAAGTTTTTCAGTATGTTCTTGCACACAGGTACTTATGTCTGTGAGTGTGTGTGCCTCTGTGTGTATGTGTAATGTGTGCGTATGTTGTGTATGTGCAACCTGTTTAAAAGTGACTTTGTCTGAAGCTAAGTACATGAGTATGAGTATTTAAAAATAGTATCTCCTGTACATTCATGGCATTCTCACTAGCCTTTTTCTCTGGCTTCAATAGTTATAAGGACAGCTCAGCATCAAGGAATTAATTTTTGTTTGCTTATCTTTCTACTTAATGTTACATCTTACGTGAACCTGTTTCCCTTTCACATCTCCTCCTTCAGAGATTACATGGCGAGATTTTATCAGATCCGTCCCCTCCCCAGATTTTTGTGATTTCTTTCTTTAGTTGTGATGACGGGTCTTAGTGCCTAAAATGGATTAATCAGTTTCAGACGTGAAGGATCCTTCCTGGCACAAAAACACAACTTCTAGTGGCATCTACTGAGCATAGTAGTGTTTCCTACTAGAATAACTTAAAACTCTGCCCAGAATAGATTTGTAGTAAGCCACATGGTTTGTCTTAAATGCCCCATTTGGTTATGTTCAGACAACACTACAAGAAAGTGTTTGTTTGTAGAAATAGGTATGCCTACATAGTATAAATTTAAAAGGGCAGTACTGAAGACGTTCTATCCTGTGAACAGTCCGCAGGTGAAGTGATCAAGAAGGAACCTATACAACTGACGACGAGGAGATAAAGACAGAGTAACTACTGAGTATGTGTAATTAAATAGAGTCTTTTTCTTATGTCAGTAGTGGAATACTCAAGATATATTCTTGGCTATACACTTGGACATTTTCCTTTATTTTTTTCTTATAAGCAGATAATATATCAGTGAATTCTCTAGGATACATTTCTAAATTCACAAACCATGTCTAAACTAACTGAACAGCTAGAGTAATGAATAAATTAATCAATTAGGACTTTTATGTGATAGGTAATTAATGAGAGCCTTAAGAAGGTACTAGAATATTTAACATAATCTTCAAATCAATGACATCTGGACTCACAGATTTCCAAATCTAGCTTAACCAAAACAGGTGTATAGAATAATAATAGACCCTAACAATGGGCACCACCTGTTTAATCCATAAACATTAGAAACACTAAAATGCAATGGTTTTCAAAGTGTGGTCCCTGGATAGGTCATGTTGAGATCCTCTGTGACTTTTTAGAAATTTAGAAATTATCAGGACCCACCCACATTTACAGAATCAAAAGCCCTGGCACTGAGGTCTAAAAATTTGCATTTTGTATATAAGACTTCTGGGAGATTCAGATGCAGATTATATTCTAAGAATCACTGCTTATAGGGAATGGGATGAAAAGGATGGGGAGGAGATGGGTGGTTCTACAGCAGATAGAATAATGATCAAGACGGACCTCTGAACATAAACTAGATTCGAACCTTGGCTTCTGTCATTATAAACTTTCGAACTTCATGCACGTTATTTCATTTTCCTTAATTTCAGTTTCCTTACCTGGTGAAAAATATCATAATAAATCATCAACTGCACACAGTTAATGCTCAGTAAGTATTGACAATTTTGTTAATGATTTCTCCTAAGCCACAGAATTGAAGCTAGTAAATGCTTATTAAATTCAATTTGGCTTTTAAAAAAATCAGTTTATTTACATTTTCCAATTTATAAAGATTAATTCTGGTGACTGGCATGAGACTCTAGCATGTATACTCCTCTGCCCACAATTTGTGAAATAAACAAGATTAAAGTGAACAGAGCATAAACATGCTAAACTCCTTGGAAAGTGTTGCTCTACATGTCTGCATTAGAACAAAGGTTTTCAAACTGGGTTCCTGTGAAACATAACTGTTCTACAAAGTGGCCCAACATGATCTGCTGTTAAAATAAAATCACAGTGCCCCTTCTGTGTTTTCTTAATGATTGATTGAATATGCAACAATAACTAAATAAATGAACTGCTCAACTTATAAATATGAGCTCGTAAAAAATATTGCATGCATTACAGGAAGAACTCTGTGCACATAGAATAGAAATATTTTTTGTAATGCCTGTCTTACCATTTGATACAATTATTGATCATATTAATGTTTCTGAATATTTCACAAAGTATTCACTGAGTTGCAGCCTCTCAAAGACTAATCGGGAAGTACTGTTAAAGAATAGTCGCCTCTAATTGGATGTGAGAAGTTTGGGTTTTAATCTACTGAGCAGCAACAATGTCAAAAAACCTCAAAGGTAAATCTTACTTTTCAAGTTATGGGGCTAAAACTCTGTGATGTAAATAGCAGTAGCAAATTTCTGAAGGACCCAGAATCACACTCACTTTAGAAAACAAACTTATTTCATATTCTAGGAGATATTAGTAATGCTTCATGCTTCATGGCCACAAAACATCCTGAAGCACCCAGTGATGCTAAACAGTACCTTTTGAGTCAGAAACATATTTTAGAACATTAGTACATATTTTCAATGTCAAAGTCTCCAGCTGGGAAATGTAGGCTTATCAGCACTGCATACATATTTCAAATGTACATTCCAAAAAAATGACAGTGTAAAAATCTTATGGCATATGTAAGAACAAAGTTCTGAAGGGACTTTGAAAATACCAATAATTCGGGGCGCCTGGGTGGCTCAGTGGGTTAAAGCCTCTGCCTTCGGCTCAGGTCATGATCCCAGGGTCCTGGGATCGAGCCCCGCATCGGGCTCTCTGTTTACCAGGGAGCCTGCTTCTTCCTCTCTCTCTCTCTGCCTGCCTCTCTGTCTACTTGTGATCTCTGTCTGCCAAAAAAATAAATAAAATCTTTAAAAAAAAAAAAAAAAAAAAAAAAAAAAAAAAGAAAATACCAATAATTCATAAATAAAAACAGTATACTTCACTAAACATCAGGTATTTTTCAAAAGAAAAAAAAGACATTTACTTTAAACTTCTGTGCATGAGAAAATTTTCAGTGAAATCAATTTAGACAATTTTCAGTATCTATGGCATTTCTCTCCCTGGCAAATTAATTCCACATGTTTTTTCACTAAATCAAAAATATGTGTTACGTTGCTACAATAGATCCTGTTCACAGCAACTGCTTCTCATTTGGAGTTTGGAATGAGAAGCAAGTTTAGTCTTCATTTAATACTATTAAATTTTTAGTGTATATAATTTATTTACCCATTGTCCTATGTAACTTCTTAAATAAAAAAAAAAAGAGAGAGGAAAAAAGAGGGAAAGAAGATACTAAAAATTTTAAAAGAAGACAACTCTGAAAAACAATCTGAGGGTTTTGGAGGGGTGGGGGGTGGGAGATTGGGTGAACCTGGCGATGGGTATTATGGAGGGCACGTACTGCACGGCACACTGAGTGTGGTGCATAAACAATGAATTCTGGAACACTGAGAAGAGATTAAAAAAAATAAATAAAAATTAAAAAAAAAAAGAAGATAAATCCATTCCAGATAGAAACTCATTGAAAATAGATAAAACTTGGGGCGCCTGGGTGGCTCAGTGGGTTAAGCCGCTGCCTTCGGCTCAGGTCATGGTCTCGGAGTCCTGGGATCAAGCCCCGCATCGGGCTCTCTGCTCTCTAGGGGAGCCTGCTTCCTCCTCTCTCTCTGCCTGCCTCTCTGCCTGCTTGTGATCTCTCTGTCAAATAAATAAATAAAAAAAATCTTTAAAAAAAAAAAAAAAAGAAAATAGATAAAACTTATTGACAAACAGGTACATAATAAGATATAAAATAATTTAGAAACCATCAGCCAGTATAATTAAAGTATATCCATCATTTATTCTGGTGATGACATGATAAAATAGACATTGTTGTATAAGATTGATGGGAATTTAAAGTAGGGCATTATTTCTGGGTAGCCATCCAACAATAAATATTTCTAATCATTAAAACATTCATATTTTGATCTTAGTAGTTCCTCTACCCAAAGATATATGTTCAAAATATTATTGAGTTGTATACAAATATATAATTACCTCAAAAATGTAGATTTGGTTAAATATTTGTCCTTCCTCATAATGGAATACAAGACAGTCTTTAAAACCTGTACCCGTTTAGACCAGAGCAAAATTTCTCAGTCTTTTTCTGGTCAAGTTGTATACCTTGAATGACATTCAGATGAAAGTCATGCGTAATTCACAGAATGAAACCCATGTCCCTTTTTCCCTCTCAAGAAAGCGAGTAGGAATATGAATTAGTAAGAATGACTTTGTTCTACCAACCTTGAATCTGATAGAAGATTTGAGATGGCAAGTCATTCTGAATTTCTGCACTTTACTTATTATGGGTATGACATTACATGACATTACTCACACCTAAAACCAAAATCATACCAATGTGTTTGAAAAAAATATCAAGAATGAGGATTGAGCAAATTACTTCAAAATATGTAAAAATGTTACCCACATTGTTTAGCAGAAAAAAAAATCAATTACAAAGCATTCTCTTTTTCAGGAATCATAAGCTAACACATTAAATAGAAAAGAGGGAACAGAATTGAGGGACATTAAAACGTGATAATAAGAAGAATACCCTAATGGTAGCCATCCCTTATTCCCTGGAGCCTCTGAATGTTATCTTACACGACATAAGGAAATTTCTAGGTGGACTCCATGGACCTTAAGGTAAAGAGATTATCCAAGTGGGCCCAATGTAGTCACTTAAAAGTATAGTCAATTAATTCAAAGCAGAGAAATTTCTCAAACTAGAGGCAGAAGAGATGCTAGAACTCAGAGCAAATGAAGCATCAGGGAGATCTGAAGAGAGATTTGAAGCACTTTGCCGGTTTGAAGAAGAAGGGGCAACAGGGGAAGAAACCTGGGGGTTGGGAGAGGCTCCAGTTGAGAGCCAGTGAGGAAACAGGCCCCTCAGCCCTACAGTCACTCAAACAGTATCTGACCAACCACCTGAAAGAACCTGGAAGAAAATCCACTTCCAGAGTCTCGAGGTAAAGCCAGCAGACATCTTGATTCCAGCCTCGTAATACTGTGAGCAGACAAGCTAGCCAAGGTCCCCCAGATTTCTGATCTAGAGAACTACTAGATAATACATGTTTTATTTTAAGCCACTAAGTTTATGGTAATTTGTCATGATATTAATAGAAGAGTAACACTATAGGTATATCAGGGCTGTGAGACAGACTATTCTTTTGACTTTTTCTAAATTTACAGTGATGAAAAAATAATTAAATTTTAAGTTAGTTAAATTACAATGGCTTCTTATTGAGGTAAGGTCTAGTGTATTTATAGAAATCCCGTTACCAGATCAATTTTGTTTGTTAGCAGGTGAGTTTTTTGAATAATTTTTTTTTTTTTTTGCAATTTACTCTTCTCTCTCAGAAAATACAATGTGTTGACATAATATAACCCTTCAATGTTTAAATCAAACTTGTTTTGTCATTTTCCCAATTGATTGTCACCATTATTCTGGAACAGAAAATAACACTCCTGAGATTATAAAGTAGAAAAGATAAACATTTCTTTCTGAATATACTGTTGTCTTGATTGATAGTGCTAAGTGTGCTTCTCAGATTTGCCTAGAAGAGGGAGTCTTAGTACTCAGAGTTGTGATGTCACTTACCCAACCAGTGCTCATCAAAGTCTGGGCCAGGCACTGGCACACTTTGAGAGACACTGACTTCTGTCATGGATAGAATCTCAGTTCTCCAGTTTAATATAATAAATTACAAATTAAAAGCCAAGGAATTTATGAAGCTTATTACAGAGACTTTTCAGTGAGTCACTTTGATTCTTCAAATCTTATTTCCTGGCATACCTTCAGAGTCGGGTTCCTTTTTGAATTTGCAAATAGCATATGGTAAAATCTTAGGACAAAAATGATAATGAGATCCCATCCTAAGAAAGGAGGGGAGATTATAATAATGTAATTTTTAAATTATTAATTAAAATCAAGTTTCCTACTGCCATAGTAGGAAACCTTAAATGGCAGCTGATGAATTGTTTGAAGTAAAGTGTGGCTAAGCCTGAGAATCAGAAACACCAAGGAAGGGGCATCTGAGTGGCTCAGTCGGTTAAGCCTCTGCCTTTGGCTCAGGTTTGGAACTGAATATGTGTATTTATTTTATATATGTTCTATTTAATATATACATACCTATATGTGTATGTATGTATGTATATATTTGACCTTAAAAAAAGAGGTCCTGTTAATAACCACTTTAAATATCAATGGTCAGGGCACCTGGGTGGCTCAGTGGGTTAAGCCTCTAACTTCAGCTCAGATCATGGTCTCCAGGTCCTGGGATGGAGTCTCGCGTCAGGCTCTCTGCTCAGCAGGGAGCTTGCTCCCCCCACTTCTCTCTCCGCCTCCCTTTCTGCCTACTTGTGATCTCTGTCAATTAAATAAATAAAATATTAAAAAAAATAAATATCAATGGTCAAAATATATCAATTAAAAGATGGATCCAGTTCTGTATGGTCATACTGAGCTAGCACCTGCACCTGGAATGGGTCTCAACCTCTGCTGTGCTCCCACCACCTCCTGCAACCTCTGGACCATGGACCCCTGCAAAGAGAAGGAGCTTCTAGTCTTCATGAAGACGTGTAAGGATGGGCGTCTGGGTGGCTCAGTCATTAAGTGTCTGCCTTTGGCTCGGGTTGTGGTCCCAGGGTCCTGGGATCGAGCCCCACATCGGGCTCCCTGCTCAATGGGAAGGCTGCTTCTCTCTCTCCCAGTCCCCCTGCTTGTGTTCCTTCTCTCACTGTGTGTCTCTCTGTTAAATAAATGAATAAAATCTTTAAAAAAAAAAAAGTGTAAGGAGGGTTCTAGCATTCTGCACTCTGTGAAAATGAGCTTCTTGAAGGAGTGGGTGAAGAGTATGGTGGATAAAGTACCACCTGCCACTCATCAAATTAGGAAGATATCAAGGAAGAGAAAACAGTAACAATGTAGAGGTAAACATAAAGACAGAGGAACCATCAAGTGAGGAAAGTGGTCTAGAAACTGAGGCTGAAGGTGTGGTTGAAACAGATACTGATGCCTCTTAAGAAATGGAAGATGAGGGGCGCCTGGGTGGCTCAGTGGGTTAAGCCTCTGCCTTTGGCTCAGGTCATGGTTTCAGAGTCCTGGAATGGAGTCCCACATCGGGCTCTCTGCTCAGCAGGGAGCCTGCTTCCCTTCCTCTCTCTCTCTGCCTGCCTCTCTGCCTACTTGTGATCTTTGTCTGTCAAATAACTAAATAAAATCTTTAAAAAAAAAAAAAAAAAGAAATGGAAGATGAAAGTGTAGAGATAACCAAGGAAATGATGGGTCAGGCAAATGATTTAAAAAAAAAAAAGTATACCATAATTTATTTATTTATTTATTTTTAAATTTGTTTATTTGACAGAGAGCTAGAGAGAGAGCACAAGTAAGCAGAGTGGCAGGGAGAGGGGGAGAGAGAGAAGCAGGCTCTCCGCTGAGCAGAGAGCCTGATGCGGGGCTCGATCCCAGGACCCTGGAATCATGACCCGAGCCAAAGGCAGCTGCTTAACCAACTGAGCCACCTGGGTGCCCCCATAATTTATTTATTAAAGATAATAATGCAAGATTAATTCAACATTCAAAGTTTAAGTAATGTAATCAATTAAATCAACAAGGTATAGAATTAAAAATTGTACAATCCTAGAGGCAGATGCTAAAAAAGCATTTGACAAAATCTAATACTCATTCATGATGAAAACTCTCCACGAACTGCGAACAGAGGGAACTTCCTCAAAATGGCAAAGAGCATATGCAAAAACAAACCAACAAACCTGTAGCAAATGAGAAGCAAAACTTTCCTGCTAATGAGAAGGAAAACATTTTCCTGCTAATATCAAGAATAAGGCAAAAGTGTCTACTTTCACCACTCCTAGTCAGTGATGCACTAGAAGTCCTAACTAATGCAATGAGACAAAAATAAATAAAATGTGAATACACTGGGGAGGAAGAAATAAAGCTGTCTCTATTTGTAAATGACATGGCAGACTATATAGAAAATTCTGCAGAATCAGTCAAAAAAACACCTGGAACTAATAAGTGATTATAGCAAGACTGCAGGATACAAGGATGATATACAAATAGCAATTGCTTTATTAAGCACCAGCAATGCATAATTGAAATTTTATTTTATTTTTTTTTAAAGATTTTATTTATTTATTTGACAGAGAGAGATCACAAGTAGACGGAGAGGCAGGCAGAGAGAGAGAGAGAGAGAGAGAGAGGGAAGCAGGCTCCCTGCTGAGCAGAGAGCCCGATGCGGGACTCGATCCCAGGACCCTGAGATCATGACCTGAGCCGAAGGCAGCGGCTTAATCCACTGAACCACCCAGGCTCCCCATAGTTGGAATTTTAAATAAAAACCATAATAACATTCACATTGGCAGCATGAAAAGAAGTTTGCTTGTACCTGCCCAGTTGAACAACGGTAACATTTATTTAAGACTATGTTTTCCCCATTGAATTGCCTATGTCCTATGTCAAAGGTAAGTTGACTATATGTTTATGTGTCTATTTTTGGGCTTTTAAGTCTGTTTCACTGGTCTATTCATCTATTCTTTCTCCAATACCATGCTGTCTTGATTACTGTAGCTTTATAGTGAGTCCTGAAGCAGGTAGTATCGGGGGATCCAGCAATCACACTCTGTGCTTACCCAAATGAACTGGAAACTATGCCCACGCAGAAATCTGGCATGAACGTTTATGGTAGCTTTAGTCCTAACTGACAAAATGTAGAAGCAACCAAGATGTTCTTCAATAGGTGAATGAATAAACAAACCATACTGCCTCTATACAACAGGATATTATTCACTGCTACAAAGAAATGAGCTATTGAGCCATAAAAAGACATGGAAGAAACTTAAATGTATATTATTAAGTAGAAGAAGCCAATCTTAAAAATTTATATAGTATATGACTCCAACTATAAGGAATTCTGGAAACGATGACGTTTTAGAGATAGTAAAAAGGTCAGTGGTTGGCAGGGGTTCAAAGGGAGAGAGAGTGAAATGAGTAGACAGAGCACAGGGGACATTAGGGCAGGGAACCTATTCTGTATGATTGTATACACATCATTATATGTTTGTCAAAAACTATAGAATACATGAAACGAAGAATGAACCTTAATATAAACTATGGACTTTAGTTAATAATAATGTTTATTTTGAACATTATGAATAAATTATGTTAATCAACTGTAACAAACGTACCACGCTAATGCAAGATAATGATAAGAGAGACTGGTAAAGAGCATATGGGAACTTTCTGTATTTTCCATTCAATTTTTCCATAACCATAAATGTGCTCAAGAAATATATTTAATTAAAAACACTTTTTAAATTAAAAAAAGAGAGAGGGCAAGTCCTTTCCTCTCAAGTTATACCATTTGAATGAGACCCAATTCTAGATGCATAAAGAAACTTAGCAACTCTTTGCTGCCTCTATGTTGCATCTAACTTATTTTACCCAGTTATTCTGTGTGAATTAGTTCTAAATAGAAAAACATTTATTTCTAACAAAGTTCAGATGAATAATAAATAAGAATGTTATCTAAAAATAACCTCGCCCTAGACTCTTTTTTTGAAGCAATTTTTATTATAACATCAATTTGCTTTCTCTTGAGTCCAGGCTTGAACACCAAATAATAGCTTTCAAAGATGGACTGCTGGGCAGTCATAATCGAAAGGAGAAGCTGCAGGAAATATGGGGGCTGGAGTTTCTAAGTGGACTACCATAGGGTCTACCAAATATTGCTTCTCAATTATTTGCCACTCCATAAAAGAAAGTTTAATTGATATTTGAAGATGCCCAGTTTGCAGACACTTGCTTTTGTGATTAAATAAATGAGAAAAATCAGAGGAAGTCCATTATCATATGGTTTCACTTATATGTGGAACAAAAGAAATAGCATGGAAGACATTAGGAAAAGGAAGGTAAAAATGAAGGGGGGGATCAGAAGGGACGAAAATCCATGAGAAACTATGACTATGGGAAACAAATTGAGGATTTTACAGGGGAGGTAGGTGGGGGGATGGGTTAGCCCAGTGATGGGTATTAAGGAGGGCACATATTGGGGCACCTGGATGGCTCAGAGCATTAAGCCTCTGCCTTCAGTTCAGGTCATGATCTCAGGGTCCTGGGATCAAGCCCCACATCGGGCTCTCTGCTCAGCAGGGAGCCTGCTATCCCCCCTCTCTCTGCCTGCCTCTCTGCCTACTTGCGATCTCTCTCTCTCTCTGTGTCAAATAAACAAATAAAATCTTTTTTTTTTTTTTTTTTTTTTTAAAAAGGAGGGCATGTATTTCATGGAGCACTGGGTGTTATACACAATGAATCTTGGAACACTACATCAAAAACTAATGTTGTACTGTATGGTGAATAATGTAACATAATTTTAAAACAATGGGAAAAATCCTTCTAGAGCAATAGGGAAACAACCTTATGCATGTCACAAAATGATTTGAATAAAAAAGAATGATAAGCTATTCTTTATTTGGGTCAGCTAGGTAAATATTACTTATTCTGCCTCCCAAGCTTGGAGATCTATCACCCATATTCCTTATGACACAACATGCTAGCCCCCCAAAGTATGCTAATTCTCATTAAGCTTTCAAGAAAAACTGCACCAATTCTTTCCTTTTGTTCCATTAACCTTAACTAACACATTGTAACGTTAAAATATAGAAAATTTACAGAATCAGAGAAGAACAAGTAATGCACATACAAAAAAACCAATATACCAAAAGACACATTTTACAAGTATCCAAAAGGAATTTGTTTAACTGCCTACTCTTACGTACTTTCTATCATGTCAAGTAATTAGACTTTTTTTTTTTTTTTTTTTTGCCACAAAGGAAACTAGAATGGTTACTCTAAATTCCTGCTGTCCCCTTAAAGAAAGACTGCAACACCAAGGTCCAACTCAATTGCTCTCCTAGAGTTCTGAAGTCAAGTTTGGTTTCTGGAAGGAGGACTGGGTCTCCTCCACAGCAAAATGACCATGATTTACGGGCTGACAAGAAGGATGTTACCTAGGGGTATCTTAGCACTTTTCCTCTTAGGGACTCACCTAACTTCCTACAGGAATTGGCCTTTTCCATCATGTATCAAGAGGACAGAGCCAGATACTTAATATGAATTTAGTACTTACTGTGCCCCCAAAACTATAATTGGGTCTTTGTATACAATCTTATTTGATTCTCTAAACAACTATATTAGATGGGCATAGTTTTTCATATTCAGCTGACATGAAAGTTCAAGAATTTTAAAAACATGTATCTAATCTATGAAGTGATAGAGCCTAGGTTTGCATGGAGTTTTTATTTGTCGCCCAAGTTCAGGCTATGCTGACAAATACAAATTTTGAAATGTAGAACCTATATGATAGGAATCTTCACATATAATATAAAAGGTGAGTCATTTTCTAATAGTGTGTTATATTTTCCCTGAAATTAACTGTGTTCTCCAGTGATATAATAGGAAATTTACTCTATTCTTTGATCTTTAAGAAGAGTCTTAAGCGAGCATGGGATACTGAACATCATAGCAAGAATGCAGGCACAAAATCACTACCATAAATATCACTGTAAACTAAGCAGGCCAAAAAAGACAGCCCATTATAGGACAGATTTCAAAAAAATAAATAGTTGAGAGTGAGCTAGACATTTAATCCTTGGTCAAGAACAAAATGCCTAGAAAAAGAACTGCAGATACTAAGATCAGATACCTTGTCATACTTTGAAAAATGCATTCCTTACGACAGACAGTGAGGATGGTTAAAGAGTTAAGACAAGGAAGAAATGAATACCTAACTGATTCAAAAAATAGGATCAGAAGTCCAATGCTCATAATGATGTAATGAAACTAGGACTCCAACAGATTGCCAGTATAAGTATATTGGTAAAGCTTTCAGAAAACAACCGGACTAAATGCATTCAAAACAGGCCACTATCCGTGCCATTTGACATAGTGTTCCCGTTTCTAAAAAGAAAACTAACCACAGAATAATGCCAATGAAAGGAAGTCTATGTCGGGAAACACAGCAGTTTTTGATAGCTACAAATGGGAATTCTAATTATTTTCAAAATGAAGAGTATCAGAGTAGTACTATTACTGTCTTTGAACAAACTCAGTAAAGTATTGATGGCATAGTGTTAACTAAAGAAATAGGGTACTAATATATCAATTCAAATTTTTATAAATACACTAAAATAGTCAAACAAGACTTTAAAGAGCATAGTAAAACAATTCAATTGTTTGAAAAGGCAAGAGGATTGTAATTAAACGCCAAAGGCATTTAACAATATGACAAACCCTACCTATTAAGGGAATAAGGGGAACATGTCATCCACATGCCAGCAACTCCAAGGAATTTATACTAGATGCTTCACGACAAATCCGATCATGCAAACAGGGACATGGTGCTCATCAGAGGATAACTGCACATTACCTTTTCTTCCCAAAGAACTGTAAATAAGAATATATAGAGAGAATATGTGCAGTGGGCATATAATTAACCACAGCTTAATATTTATTTATGGTACTTTTTTATGTAAAACTTAATATGAAGTAAAATATACAAATCTTAAGTATACCCAAAATCTTAATTTGTTTTAGAAGAGTAAAGATGGTGGAGGAGTAGCAGACTGAGATGACATCAGGTAGCAGGAGTTCAGCTAGATAGTTATCAAACCATTCTGAACACCTACAAACTCAACAGGAAATCGAAGACAAGAGCAGAGATTCTAGAAACAGAAAACCGACCACTTTCTGAAAGATAGGATGTGCAGAGAAGTGAATTCGAAGCGATGGGAAGATAGACCACGGGGGATGGGCCAGCTCCAGGCAAGAGGCCGAGCAACGGGGCACAAACTTTGAACTTTTAGAAGTCTGCTCCACTGAGGGACATCGCTCCAGAGGCTAACCAGGAGTGGAGCCCTCGAAGGCACAGTGTGGTCTCAGGTCCCCCGGGGCCACAGAAGGATGGGGAGTGTCTGAGTGTGGCAGAGCTCACAGGTATCAGAGCGAGGAAGCTGGCTACAGAGACGGAACCAGGGAGTGAGCTTTCAGCTTGCGGTTACCTTCAACTGTGATCTGCGGCATAGTTGGGCCACTGCTCTTTGAGTGGCAGATCCAGGGATACTCCTTTCCCAGGGGTAGTGGTGTGAGATTGCGCTGCAGGAATATGCTGGGTTTGGAGACTCCAAACGGGGCTGTGTGCCAGAGACAGAAACACTTGGTCACAGGCCGGGTGAGCTCGGAGTGCGGCCAGAGACCAGGGAGACGGGAGGGATTGAATGCTTTTCTCTGAGGGCGCTGAGGGGAGAACTCTGAACTCTCAGCTCCTCTGGCACCGGGGATTGGGAGGCCGCCATCTTTATTCTCACCCTCTAAAGCTCTACGGAAAGCGTTCAGGGAACAAAACCTCCAGAAAGCAAACCGGAGCAGATTACTTAGCCCAGCCCCTGGCAAGGGCAGCACAATTCTGCCTCTGGCAAAGACATTTGAGAATCAATGCAACAGGCCCCTCCCCGAGAAGATTAGCAAGAACATCCAGCCAAGACCTAGCTCACTGATCAAGGAGAACAGCGGAATTCCAGAGAAAGGGAAAGCAAAGCATGGAATTCATGGCTCTCTCCCCATGAGTCTTTAGTCTTGCAAAATTAATTAATTTTTTTATTTTATTTTTTTCTTATTCTATTTTTTTTAACTTTCCTCTTTCCTCTTTTAACTTTTTTAACTAGTTTATCTTAAAAATACCTTTGTAAAAAAAAACAACTTTTAAACCTTCATTATTATAGTCATATTTTATCCTTCATTGTCTCTAACTTTATTTTTTGTATACATATAGGGTTTTTTTCTTATATAAAATTTTGGGATACAATTTCTTCCAATAGATCAAAATATACCCTAAATCTAGCACAGGGCTTTGTTCTAGTCTTCAGCCTGAGCACATTCTCTCCACATTCTTTTTCTTTCTTTTTCCAACGAACTTATCTTATCAATTCCTTCTTTAATTTTTTTTTATTTTCATCTTTACAGTCATATTCCATCCCTATATTGTGTTTACTCTTATTTTGGTATATATATAAGTTTTGCTTCCTTTAAAATTTTGGGAAGTAGTTTCTTCTAAGAGACTAAAATAAACCCAAAATCAAGTAGGTGGCTCTGTTCTAGTCACCAGTCTAATATATATAGATATATATATATTATTAGATATATATATATAAAATAAACCCAAAATCAAGTGGGTGGCTCTGTTCTAGTCACCAGTCTAATATATATATATATAGATATAATATATATATATATATAATATATATGTTAGATATTATATATATATAATATATAGATATTATATCTAACATATATTACATATATATTATATATATTACATATATATCTATAGATATATATCTAGATATATATATGTAATTTTAAAAATTTTCTTGTTACCCCTTGTTTACACCCCCCCAAATTTGGAGTCTCTTCTGATTTCGGTAGTGTACATTTTTCTGGGTTCTTTTCACCCTTTTAATATTTTATTCTCTCATTCATATATTCTTATCTGGATAAAATTACAAGGCAGAAAAACTAACAAGAGAACAAGAGGCAGTACTGAAGGCTGGGGACTTAATCAGTATGTCAGATCTAGAGTTCAGAATGACAATTCTCAAGGTGTTGGCTGGGCTTGGAAAAGGCATGGAAGATATTAGAGAAACCATGTCTGGTGAAATAAAAGCCCTTTCTGGAGAAATAAAAGAACTAAAATCTAAACAAGATGAACTAAAAAAATCTATTAATGATGTGCAATAAAAAATGGAGGCTCTTTCTGCTAGGATAAATGAGGCAGAAGAGAGAATTAGTGATATAGAAGACCAAATGATAGAGAATAAAGAAGCTGAGCAAAAGAGAGACAAACAACTACTGGAACACAAGGGGAGAATTCGAGAGATAAGTAATACTATCAGATGAAACAACATTAGAATAATTGGGATTACAGAAAAAGAAGAAAGAGAGAGAGGGGCAGAAGGTATATTGGAGCGAATTATGGTGGTCAATTTCCCTATTATTGCAAATGGAACAAATATCAAAATCCAGGAGGCACACAGAAACCCCTCAAAATCAATAAATAGTAAAACTTACAGGTCTTAGTGACAAAGAGAAAATCCTGAAAGCATCTCAGGACAAGAAGTCTGTAACATATGATGGTAAAAATATTAGATTGGCAGCAGACTTATCCACAGAGGCCTGGCAGGCCAGAAAGAACTGGCATGATATATTCAGAGCACTAAATGAGAAAAACATGCAGCCAAGAATACTATATCCATCTAGGCTATCATTGAAAATAGAAGGAGAGAAAAAAAAGCTTCCAGGTCAAACAAAAACTAAAAGAATTTGTAAACATCAAACCAGCCCTACAGGAAATATTGAAAGTGGTCCTCTAAGCAAAGAGAGAAATTAAAGTAGTAGACCAGAAAGGAACAGAGACAATATACAAAAACAGTAACCTTACAGGCAATATAATGGCATTGAATTCATATTTTTCAATAGTTACCCTGAATGTAAATGGGTTAAATGCCCCAGTCAAAAGACACAGGGTATCATAATGGATAAAAAACCAAAACCCATCAATATGCTGTCTACAAGAAATTCATTTTAGACCAAAAGACACCTCCAGATTTAAAGTGAGGGGATGGAAAACAATTTACCATGCTAATGAACCTCAAAAGAAAGTTGGGGTGGCAATCCTTATATCAGATCAATTAGATTTTAAGCCAAAGACTATAATAAGACATGAGGAAGGACACTAAATCATACTCAAAGGGTCTGTCCAACAAGAAGATCTAACAATTTTTATTATCTATGCCCCTAATATGGGATAAGCCAACTATATAAACCGATTAATAACAAAATAAAAAAACACATATTGACAATAATACAATACTAGTAGGGGACTTTAACACCCCCCCTCACTGAAATGGACTGATCATCTAAGCAAAAGATTAACAAGGAAATAAAGGCTTTAAATGACACACTGGACCAGAAGGACATCACAGATATATTCAGAACATCCCATCCCAAAGCAACAGAATACACATTCTTCTCTAGTGCACATGGAACATTCTCCAGAATCGATCACATCCTGGGTCACAAATCAGGTCTCAACTGGTACCAAAAGACTGGGATCATTCCCTGCATATTTTCAGACCACAATGCTCTGAAGCTAGAACTCAATCACAAGAGGAAAGTTGGAATGAACTCAAATACATGGAGGCTAAAGTGCATGCTACTAAAGAATGAATGGGTCAACCAGGAAATTAAAGAAGAATTGAAGAAATTCATGAAATAAATGATAATGACAACACAACAGTTCAAAATCTGCGGGATACAGCAAAGGCAGTCCTGAGATGAAAGTATATAGCTTTTTATACAAGCCTTTCTCAAGAAACAAGAAAGGTCTCAAGTACACAACCTAACACAACCTAACCCTACACCTAAAGGAGCTGGAGAAAGAACAACAAAGAAAGCCTAAACCCAGCAGGAGAAGAGAAATAATAAAGATCAGAGCTGAAATTAATGAAATAGAAACCAAAAAAAAAAAAAAAAAAAAAAAAAA
>NW_019154096.1:34722276-34723576 GCF_002288905.1 Enhydra lutris kenyoni | reverse complement strand
AAAAAAAAAAAAAAAAAAAAAAAAACCAATAGAACAAATCAACGAAACAGGAGCTGGTTCTTTGAATTAGTAAGATTGATAAAGCTCTGGCCAGACTCATCAAAAAGAAAAGAGAAAGGACCCAAATCAATAATGGTGAGTGCTGTGAAGTGTGTAAGCCTGATGATTCACAGACCTGTACCCCAGGGCAAATAATATATGTTGATTTAAAAAATTGAAAAAAAAATTAGATGGTATCTATTACCAATGACTTATTAATAAATGATTTGCAAGACTGGAAAGAAATCTTAATTTGTTTTATTTTTGTCTCTTTACAATTTTTCTAATGTCCATCTTTATACTTATAAAGGATGATATTTTTCTCTCTCACTTGATATTGAGTGACTTCACTATGAATGATGAGAAAAATCAGTTTGTTTTTGCTTTATCCTTTTTTCCCCCTAAGTATCAATGTATCCTGATTTTTGTTAGGCTTAATATTAATTCAACATTGACATGGTTTGTTTTAGGTTCTATAACTATAATTCTTATAAACACCTAACTTTAGTCCACATTTTAAAGAAACTGAGAGTTAATTTCAATCTTTATACCATTACCCTTTTCTTTCTTGTTTGGTATGATTTGTTCCTTATATTCATGTATCTGCAAGTATAGGTCAATTGTCTTTGTTCCTAACATACTTCATGATTGGTTAGCACCTTCATATTGTCAGAGATGACAATTCTATCACTTGTCTTCTCTCTTCAAAGCTCTAAATGCTCCCAGGGTCTCCTCCCTGCTGATAACCTTGCTGCACCCACCACTAAGAAGAGTTAAGTGAGATTGATTTCATATTTCCACCACCATTTCTACCAACTCATATGTATCTTTACCTACTCACTTTACTTTTTATCATATTGGAATGAAAGAATATGTGTTTTCTTCCTGAAGCCCCCAAATCCCCTTTGGTCTTCTCAAAAAGCTCTTCAATAAATCTGACTATACCTCCCCACCTTGTTCTTGCTGCCTTTGGAGTGTCTTCTTACCATTTCCAAGTGGATTTTCATTGTCACACTTCACTTTAATAGTTTTTATCAAAGCTGTCAAAGACAATATTTTGCCAAAACAAATGGTCATCTATCTGTTCTCACCTTTTTATTTCCTTAGTAGCACTTGATATAGATGACCACTCCATCCATCTACTCATCATCCAATCACCCATCCATCCACCCACACACCCATCCACCTATCCACCCTTCTTTCCATCCACCCATCCATACAACCACCCATCCATTCACCCACCCACCCACCCTTTCTTCCT
>NW_019154096.1:34699034-34722266 GCF_002288905.1 Enhydra lutris kenyoni | reverse complement strand
TCCATCCATCCATCCATCCATCCATCCATCCATCCATCCATCCATCCATCCATGTTGAAACCATCTTCTTTGCTTCCATAGACACAACCTTGAAACACATATTGCATCTTTCCCACTTAAAGCTTATCTGTTTTCCTTCTCTATGAACCCTATTTTGTGCAGAAAAGAGTAAAGAATAATTCCATATAACTGCCTTTTTTAAACTTAGTTTGATTGCTTACCTATCTATAGTTATTTACATTTATATTCCCCCACGAGAACCGCAGAGATTTGTCTACCTGAAAGAGAATTGTGATGTCTGTTAGCTTTCTTTGTACTAGAGCATTTTTAAAAATAAGATCTTTAATTTTAAGTAAAATTTCAAAAAATATACACTGTCAAGTTGCTCAGTCCTGTCTATAAGAATGATGAATTTAAATAATTTTCAATCTTAATAACTCAGACAACTGTAGTAATACAGTATGGCTCTAGGAGATTCATGTGCAGGCCTAGAAAGATCACAAATCATACCTTATCATCAGGGTACATGCATTATAAAGTGCATTGTAAGGTCACTGTCATAGATTAAAGCAAGTAGCTTTTAAGAACACATGAGAAGAGAGATAAAAAGCAAAAAAAGAACAGTTTAGTGGCAAAGTATATGAAATAATTGACAAAAGTTATAAGATTCATAAAGAAAACTGCCCCCACCTCTAACTCACCCAGAAGCTCAGACCTCTATTTACATAATGTGTGGATATATAGAAATGTTGGTATTTTATAGATGCAGAAATTGCATAAAGTATGGATATCCACCATCACTGTAAACAGAAGAGATCAAGAGCATAAATAATAATTTTTTCCCGATCTGGCCCCCCCGCACCACCTTTTCCATGCTGGGCAATGGATATCAATATAATTCCATTCTCCACTCCCACCCACCACTGAAAGCATTTGAATCATTTTTAACTTTTCCATTTTCCTTTGCAGCCAAGCAGTCTTCAGGTCCCTACTAATGGATATAAAATATCTCTCAGGGTTGATACCACCACTATAGTTTTTGTTTGGTATGGCTCTTGCTGTCCTTCTCATCTCATTTGCTGGTACCTCTTCTTCTGCCCATACCTCAAACAGAGGTTTTCCCTAGGTTTGGGGCAGAGCTTTTTCTTTGCTCACCATTTGTCACCTCTCCAGATGATTTCATTTATTTTCACAGTTTTCAAAAGTCATTGACTTTTCTAATGATGTCAGTAGGGCAGATTAGATATCCTATTGGATATCTCCCTCCAACAGCTCAAATTCAACATGAGCCAAATGGAAAACATTATCTCCCTACCACTAAACCTGTTCTTCTTTGTGTCCTGGACAAAAACAACATCGACCCAGTGGCTCAAAATGGACCTCCGTATGTGGCCCCTACTTTTTTCCCCTTTCAGCACCCACATTAAATCAATAATGAAGCTATGTTGATTCCATGGAATACCTTGCTCATAAACCCAACCTACCCTTTACTTCCCATCATCAGCTCCTCCCCCCATCACTCTCTCACTTGGTGGCTAGTTTTTGATCATTCTGACACTACCAGGATTTAAAGGTCAAGAGAAAAGGCTGGGTTAGTGGAGGATGGGAGACCTGGTACTTGGCAGATACCGCCAAGAGATTTTCAAAGCCAACAGTCCTTCTGTGGGAACTTCCTTAAGTCCTTTGGCGGTGTCCTGGCTGAGCCCTCCCCAACTGTTCTTCCATGATACGAAAAATGCCTCATCAGCAGCTGCTTTTCTTAATCTCCTCAAAATTTCTCCCTCTGGCATTCATTTTTTAGCATTTTGCTGCTGGGATTCCCTTAGCTTAGCAATCTGTTTCTTGAATAGGATTCCTTGTTAAATGATCCTGGGATGATAAGCCTATCCTCAGTTTTATTTCCAGCATGAGATTTGATCTCCAGAAATGACTGCATGCAGTGACTGAACTACAGGGGGCAAATATCAAGTGATTCTGCATTCTGAGATTCGGCATTCTGAGAATGAGCCTGTTGAAGCCCCTCTTTCTGGCTTGAGGAGACAAGCAACCACTTCCTGTATAGCATGACTTTTTCATGTATATAAAATTCTTTATGAACTCTCCTTTAAAAGCTAGTCTTCATTTGCTTTTAATAGTAGAAATGTGGGGAGGGTTTTAAGAGGCATTTGAAAGTTCTCCATTATTTTCTCTAGAAGTTTGCATTGGTTCTAATACATCATTTGGAAATTGTTATCTACTATACATTTAAATTTATCTTCCTCTCACACTAGCCTCAAATATATCGCTGAATCCTTCCTAAACCTAACCCGTCTCTAGATTTTCCTCTTACCTTCACCTGCATGCAAACATACACAAACAAGTGCATACTTACATACTTTGTTATTTCTTTATGGTTACTTAAAATTGGGGGAAGATCACTTCATTTCTAAACTCAATGCTGGAAATCAGTTTTATTAAAACCCATATGGTAGGGAGGGAAAACGCGAGAAGGCCATGCACAGAAACAAAGCCAAAAGGGTTGAAAGAGGATACTATTCTGGTGTTGGAAAAAAACCGTGAGATCAAAGGATGCCAGGGATATAAATTCAATAGCAAGTAAAGGCACTACAAAGCCTTCCTCAGGAATCAAAGACAGATAACTGAAGGCAGCAAAAGGGACATGAAAGCAGAGGCATTTGAAATCATCGAATATATCTCTATTTTGACTGTTGCAGTCTCTTCCCTTGGAGCACTGCCATTGACTTCTCGAAGTAAGACACATGGTCCGATTTGCACTGCATTGAATGGGACTCCTTTCTCTGACTCTCTTACCCCCCTGCCCCACCATGGGGATGTATGTTTATGGGGAGCAATAGGGAAGGGAACACCGCGAGATTTCTTTTCATAGATAAAAAAAAAATCCAACCTGTAAAACTGCTTTGTTCTGGGTGGACTGCATTGAGTAAGGTGTTCAATCCATATACCCTCCAGGGACTGCTGAGTGCATTTGTTCCAGAGCTGGAATTTTTCATGCATCCAAAACTCCTCCTGATCAAAATGAGCCCAGCCAGCATGAAGCAGCCAAACTCTCTCCTCCCACCCTGTGAACAAAGAGCAGCCCCTTCACAGACACCAAAAGAAGAACTGGACCACTGGTACTCCATTTTTCATTCTACTCTGGTCCAGCTTCTCCAGTTTCAAGCACAAGGTGGAGGAGAGCAACCTTTCAGTGTGTGTGGCTCTTGAAACTGCTATAGGGTCCTAGCCTCTTACCAACTGTATGGGATTCTCTGGATGGTAGCAGAAGGCTCATTTCACAGGTGAACATGTTTATTATAATAAAGCCTAGGAATTTAGGAAAGCCACATATATTTAAACAGAAGGATAATTTGAATACCATTCATTCATTCACTCATTCATTTATATGTTGCTTTATTAGGTATTTAAGAAGTCCTTCTACTTCAGAAAGTAATAATTATGAAAACATAATAATAATAATAATAATAACTTAAAAACTAAATTAATAAACCATATTCACTCCGTTTTATCATATAAGCCTCTCAATAATTCACATGTTCATGGATCAAATAGCATCTCTGTTTGGCAGTCGGATCTAGCAGAAGTTAAATGATTTGCCCAAAGTCAAACATCTAGTAAACTAGAATTCAAGTTGAACTAACATGACTTATGACTTCAACTTTTTTCCAATACAGTATGTTGTACAAGTCTGTTTCATAAGGAAGACTCCTATTCTCATGTATCTTATGCTCTAGTAAAGCAATCGGACAAGCACGAGAAAAAAAAAAAAAAATGTACCTAACGATTCCAAGTCAGATTCTGACCAGTGTTATCTAATTGGGTAACAGGTAACAAATGGGCTATAGTAGCTTTTGGACACACTAAATTGATAGATATTCTGGTTTAAGAGAGTCTCTGAGAGCTTCAACCCTTCTGCAGGGAGTAAGTTTACTACATATAGGAGATCTTTTGTATGATCAGCTTTATGAATTTGAAGCTTTCTTCACAATGAGAGGAAATTTTTGTTTTGTTTCCCTAGAGCAGCTACGCATAACCTCTGAACTCAGGAGAGGGAAATTTTTTCCTTCATGGAAACATTCTTCTATTAACCAAAAGACCTCAAATTTAGATAATTTGAAGGATGCTGATCATTATATCAGGGTAGGACACAAAAGCACCTTATGAGACAGAATTTACAAAAGCAGATGGAGTCATAAGGTAAACACACATGTAGCCCCAAGATAGCCATCAGTAGAGAATTGTATTTTTACAATATCTAGGAATTAAGGAAGAAGTTCTTTTTTTTTTTTTTTTAAGATTTTATTTATTTACTTGCCAGAGAGAAAGAGAGGGAGAGCACGAGCAGGCAGAGTGGCAGGCAGAGGCAGAGAGAGAAGCAGGCTCCCTGCCGAGGAAGGAGCCCGACATGGGGCTCGATCCCAGGATCCCGGGATCCCGACCTGAGCCGAAGGCAGTGGCTTAACCAGCTGAGTCACCCAGGTATCCCGGAATTGAGGAAGAAGTTCTAACTAGGATCCATTTATCTAGCTCAATGTAGAAAATACTTGCAGAAGCAAATAAAATATTTGGAAAAGTGTATTATAAGTGTTTCTCAAATTGGATCTATCCATATTTTTTATGCATGGATTTCACAAGGTTTCAATTATAGGATTGGGAACCATGGGAGGGAGAGAGATCTAAGATGTGTTCCTAAAGGATGAGGAGAAAGAAGAAAGTAGACATGAGCAGGTAAATACTTGCTTCAACAGTATGGACAAGCAATCAGAAAACACCTCCTGGGGAACCATTAATGCACTAGGATAGAATTATTTGGCTGATGTTCTGCTCAGCTGAAGGCATTTTCAAAAGTGAGTTAGTTTTCTGCTCATCATAAAGTATATTGGGTCATGTATTTTGAGTTTTCTATCTTCTGTGCCATAGAGCAAGAGCTTTCCTAACTATTGTAAATCATGTCTACAAATTCTATAATAAGATTTCTGATATGTGTCTTGATACATGGTATAAACACAAAATGGAATATTAACAGTATTGGGCATAAAATAAATAACTCTCTAATGCCTGATTTTTATAGTACTTTGAAAATATGGGAAAAGTTCTCTAGAAACTCTGCTTCCCAGTCTTGATCCCTATTAATATTGTCTAGAATTTCATTATACTTCTCCTTTACAAATCCAGATCTTGGGGTGCCTGGGTGGCTCAGTGGGTTAAAGCCTCTGCCTTCAGCTCAGGTCATGATCCCAGGGAGCCTGCTTCCCTTCTTCTCTTTCTGCCTGCCTCTCTGCCTACTTGTGATCTCTGTCTGTCAAATAAATAAATAAAATCTTAAAAAAAAATTTAAACCTTACCTGTCTGAAAGATGCTTGCCTCTTTAAGACCCTCTAGTGGGGGGCCTTGTGGAGGTACACAATCTGGATAAAAGGGTGTGTGGTTGTTTAATAAGAATAATCCTCACCCATTCACACTATGCATGGATTCTGCATGTTTTTGGTCTCAGACTTCTGGTTCATTCTTTTTAACCTTGTATTTTGGTGAATGTGTTGCTGGATTTGCTCTCTATTAATTTATAGCCAAGGCTCCTTAATCAACATTTTGCCTTTCAGCTCTTCTCTGAACTGAACGAAGACCCAATCTGGCATGGAAAACCTTGGTATATACAACCGAATGGATCCTACCCTAGTCCAAGCCCTAAGAAGATTAGATGTTGGGCACTACCAGACTTTTATAACTAAGGCCAAGTCTCCTTAGTGCTTTGTTCTGATACACCACGCTTAAGTCTGGACCATGCTTTATTATCACCTCAAAAGCAAGAGCTATGACATTTCTGGACTGGACAAAAGTCATGCCCAATACTCCTGAGCACAAGACTGAATAGACAACTACACAGAACCAGACTGCTATTATTGTTATTATGTGCTCCTAAAACAGAGATTCTACTTAAGAAGGATTTGAACGATTTATGCAATAATGATGTTATTGCTCATAATGAAGATGACTTGATTGTAACCATATTTCCAAAGACCATTTTTATTTCCATGCTTTAAGAAGACTGAGCCTATCTTCAATACACCCAAAGCTCTTCAAATTGCTATGCCTCCCTTTTACGTGACTCACTTTTATTCTTTTAACTTGAAACTAATTTACTTCTTTTTTTTTAAAGATTTTATTTATCGGGGTGCCTAGGTGGATCAGTGGGTTAAAGCCTCTGCCTTCAACTCAGGTCATGATCCCAGGGTCCTGGTATTGAGCCCTGCATCGGGCTCTCTGCTCAGCAGGGAGCCTGCTTCCTCCCTCTCTCTCTCTGCCTGCCTCTCTGCCTACTTGTGATCTCTGTCAAATAAATAAATAAAATCTTAAAAAAAAAGATTTTATTTATTTATTTGACAGAGAGAGAGAGAGAGAGCACAAGCAGGGGGAATAGCAGAGGAAGAGGAAGAAGCAGGTTGCCCCCCACTGAGCAGGAAGCCCCCCTCCCCCCGAGGCAGGGCTTGATCCGAGGACCCTGGGATCACGATCTGAGTGAAAGGCAGATGCTTAACCAACTGAGCCACCCAGGAGCCCCTTACTTTACTTCTTTTTGAAAGAAAGATAAAATATATAAAATGTACATACATCTGTGCACATCACGGCTGCCAAGGGAGGTAAGGAAGCATCAAGAGTCAGAGCTCAGCCTCTGGAGCCAGATTTCCTGGATTTATATTCCAGCTCCAACATATCACCCCCTCTATAACCCACCACGTTACCTTTCAGTCTCCTCTTCTACAAAATGGGATTAAATAGCATAGCTCAGAGGGATGTGAAAACTAAATAAACTAATCTATTTGAAGAGCTGAGCATAATAGTTTTGTGTTATCTATTTTTTGTGGTTATGAGTACTATAAACACTTGTTTCATATACGAGAAATATTAAAAACAATAACAATATAAATATTTAAATAACTGTATTAGATATATCTAATAACTAAGCTTAAAATTTTAATGGAAAACTTATTTTTTTAAGAGAAATCATTGTGCTTCTGCTCTAGTAATTATAAAACTTGTTATGGGAACAATACCTCTGTATACTAAAGAACACAAAGAACTTACTACTGTGTTATCCCTTAGATTGTTCATGGTTCAGTATTAAAATTGGCTAGGCTACACATGGACAGCCATGAATTTATGCAGAAATGGTGGTATAGTCTGATTTTTTCTTATACACAGAAAGTTAATAAAATACAGGCTCCACTTCTTACAAATCCAAATTCATCTTGAAGGAATGGTGTATCTCCTTTGTATTCTCAGTATATATTACAACCATTATTCTAGCAATCCATCACTTTGGGTTTCTTAGTTGGAAAATCAGTTTGCCAAGAATCATTTTTCCACCCAGCTGTGATTCTTTAAAACCTCAGAAAACAACCTGAACATAAATCAAAGGTGTACTGACTCCAACATAAAACAAAAACCAGTCCTGGAATAAAAATCATCTATTCAAAGAAAGCAGATTTTTAAAAATCTGGAAAAATACTATTTTAAAGACCCAAAGTATAGATGAAAGGGTTTATAATCTTCAGGGTAGATTAATCAATACTTGAAATAAACTTAAAGAGTTATATAGTTCTATAAGGGTCCTAGTCATTAAAATAAATAATATATATTAGTTATATGTAATTTGTTATATAATTATATATAATATTCAATGGCATCCAGGGATATATGGGTAAAAAAAAGATAGAAACAGAGGCTCTTTCTTAGGATACCTGTCCACTTATTTCTTTAATTGTTGAAAGTAATAATAACAGTAATTATCATAGACTACTGTGTTAAATGTTTCATTTTTTAAATTTTTTAAAATTTCTTTTCAGTGTTCCAGAATTCATTGTCTATGCACCACACCCAGTGCTCCATGCAATACGTGCCCTCCATAACACCCACCAGTAAGCTCATATATATTGGCTCATTTTAGTCTTAAATCAAGTCTTCAGGTAGATAGCATTTATAATTTTTTACAAATGAAACCTGAGCCTAGAAATGTTAATTAGTCTATTCAAATCACACAAGGAGGGATCAATAGTAACTTTTATCTGGTTGTGACTCTTAATTGTATTTCAACATGGCATGTTTCTTCTTTATAAATAAAGGAGTTACTATTAGTTAATGTAAATACTGTGCCATGTCTACTATATCTAATATCATAAGGATATAAATCTATGTTGCTCAGAGTCTGCTGAAGCTTAGTTATCATGTACCTGGCCAACAGAGATCTGTTCATTATGGTCAATAGCAAGGCTTCTGGCTCAGCCCCATGGGGCAGCAAACTTTCACATACCCTTCAGTAGAGTCCTCACAGTCTTCTTGGGTCTCTTCCTCTGCTATGTGACCAGCTTGACCTTTGTCATAACAGTATGACCTTGGGTCTACAAACTGTACCAACCAGAGGCAGAGAGAGGAGACAAGGTTAGCAGAATTAAAAAAATAAATAAATAAAAGGAAGAAGAAGAGAATGAAGGAATAAAAAAGGAAGAAGAAATAATGGAAAATTGAGATCTGATTTCTTGAATGATTGTATATATATATGCCAGTCTGTCTCACTGGACCATAAGCTCTTCAAATGCCTAAAAGATATTAAGCAAGTGTGAAGGGGTTTAGGACAGGCCCCCCAGAATGTGTTAGTTCGGCACATGGATTATTTTAAGCTGATGGTACTTGAGACCCTTTGGGCTTGAAACCTTGGTTCCTCCCTTATCCACAGGGATTGTAAATTGGAGGTCTTTCCCAGAATAAGGGTTATTAACAGAGGTCAATTTTATCCAAGTGACCCATCTGTATGGGAGGACAGACATCTAATTACTAAACATCTGCCCTTCTTATTGTCCTGTGAAATGCATTCCTTTCCTCTGAAGTCCCAGACTCCTGTCCCCTTCTCCTTAGTTCGGAATGACATATACCTCATTTTGTATTACTGTCTTTGGAGTTTCCGTGTCTGGGTGGATTCTCCATATGTAAGCTATTAAACTTGACTTTCTCCTATTAGTCTGTCTCATTTCAGTGTGATTCTTAGTCGACCTAGAGAGACCTTCAAGAAACAGGAATTCATGTTCACCACAAAGTGTTTACGTCTGAGCCAAAGCTACTTCTCTCAGCATTAGATGGAAAAGATGATTTGGAGTATAGCACAAAGCACATTTTTATGTGCTTTGTGCTATACTTTTTTTTTGCCAACCTGTGCCCAATCTTTATACACTCAAATTTGTAAGGGGTCTTCAGTAAAACAGTAATGTGGGTTCAAAGATCTATTTCCTCAATAAATGTTGGTGAGGATGTGGAGAAAGGAGAACCCTCTGACATTTTGGTGGGAAGGCATGTTGGTACAGCCACTCTGGAAAAGAGTATGGAGGTTCCTCAAGAAGCTAAAAAGAAGTACCCTACAACCCAGCAATTGCACTACCAGGTATTTGCCCCAAAGAAACAAATGTAATGATCCAAAGGGGCACATGCACCCCAATGTTTATAGCAGCAGTGTCCACAATAGTCAAACTATGGAAAGAGCCAAGATGTCTATCAACAGATGAATGAAGAAGATGTAGTGTGTACACATACACACACACACACACACACACACACACAATGAAATATTACTCAGCCATCAGAAAGAACAAATACTTACCATTTACATCAATGTGAATGGAACTGGAGGGTATTATGCTGAGTGAAATAAGTCAATCAGAGAAACACAATCATCATATGGTTTCATTCATGCATGGAATACAAGAAATTATGCATAGCATCATAGTGGAAAGGAGGGAAAACTGAATGGGAAATAATCAGAGAGGGAGACAAACCATGAGAGACTCTTAACTATAGAAAACACACTGAGGGTTGTTGGTGGGGGTGTGGTGATGGGGTAATTAAGTTATGGGCATTAAGGAGGACACATGATGTGATAAGCCCTGGGTATTATACACACTGATGAATTATTGAACTCTACGTCTGAAACTAATGATGTACTATATGTTACCTAATTGAATTTCAATTAAACAAATAAACAAACAAAGATCTATTTCCTCCAATCTCCAAACGCTCACAAGAACGTGGTGAAGGTTTGGTGCCAATAGCACAGGTAGCTACTGGCGGGTCACACTGGGCATCACAGTGTTGCCTGAGTCACTATTAGCAGTGGAAGTGGTCTTATGGAAATAAGCAGTGTCCCTGGCTGCCTCTGTGAGGTCTTGGTACTATTGCTTCCATGTGGGATATTGACAGTATCATAGGAAATACTAGTTACCCAAAAATGCATCTCCTCCACTTTCTGGGAACAAGGCAAACTACATTCCTTTGTTTGCCAAGCAATTTGGTTTGCCACATGACTAAGTTCTAGCCAATGAAATGTGAGAAGACATCATCCATATCATTTCCAAGCTGGCCCCCAGAAAACCTCTCATGTATGCTTATGCATATTGTCTTCTTTTGGCTGACTGGGCTAATGATCCTCAAAGGGGCCTTAAAAATCAGAGCCACTATCTTCCTGCTCCAGTGTTACCTGGAACATCTCTGAACTTTTATGGAGAAATAAATAATCATATTATTAAGCCACTACATATATGGGTGTATTTATTTCTGCAGCTTAGTCCAGCCTTATTAATTCGCAGTGACCAAAGAAAACCAGAGCATAAAAGGAAGGAAATGGCATACAATCTACAGGAGCAAATGGGATTTATTCACAGAATGCAAAGGATAAACCCTTTAGAGCTTACCAGGATGGCTGGCCATGGAGGAAGGCTAGAGTTCCTGCAGAATGGAATCAAAGCTTGTTTTCACTATTTTATAACCATTTTTATTACTTAATTTTTATCCATAGTTTCCTAGGATGTGTATGATATAAGTAATTGAATAAGTTATTGATGAAAGAAACGCTCCTTTAAACATCTAATACTTCATAAATGCCCAACGAAGCATATCCAAAGTTTTTGGGAAGTGGTAGAATATACCAGGAAACTTTCAGAAGATTTTTTTCTTTTAAAGTTGGGTTTTTCTGAAGACTCTTATCACCTGGGTAAAGTTATTTAACCTCTGTAAGCCAGTGTTTAACCATGAGGCTAAGAATATTTATCTTACAAGGTTGATGCAAGGGTTTAAGGAGAAGATGCAGTCAAGGAAAATCAGTATTACTAAGGCTTTCACATATTTAAAAGAAAAAAAATAATTCCTTAAGAACATATTAAGTAGTAGAATTGCTCAGGATGTGAGTTGGAATGGAATTGAGTTTACTGAGTTCAGGCTTTACTAACTCTTTGGTTGTTACCAAAGTTTAGATCCTATTAAAATTTTAAATGTTTATCATGGGCTCCTGTCAACTTTGATGGCATTTTAAAGTATGACATACCATTTTGTGCATTTAATTCATGAAATGGTGGTTTGAGACGCCTGTTCTCTATAAAGTATTGTAACTGTTAGGGCCAATTTAATGTTAAAACCTGTTTAACTATTAGGGCCTCCTTAGCAAGAGCAACTCCATATTGCCTAGGTATCCATATTGTTGTTTACATCCACGGACTTCATTCTGGGAATAAACGCCCCAGTAGTTCCTGGTATGGTTCCGGGTATTGAATCCAGGAGTAAACACCTTAACAATAGAGGCCACGTACCTTGGGTCTGCGGTTATGCCCTATAAAACCAGCCTGTGAGATCGGGAGGGGGTCGCTGTCTTCGGAGGCGGCCCTGGCCCATCAGTCTGACTTCTAATGTTTGGCATAGAATAAAGCTCTACATAACTTTCACTTTGTCTCAGTCTCATTCCGCTGGCCAGTCAGTCTGACTTCTAATGCTTGGTATAGAATAAGGCTTTGCATAACTTTCACTTTGTCTCGGTCTTGTTCCTTTGATAACAGACCCCAACAGTAACGTGGAGCTGTTATTTATTGACTTGAGTGTATCATACTTTTCCACTTGAGCTGAATAGGCTGGAACATCTGCCCAAGCCAGCTCAGCTTTTAGGATTCAGTGGAAACCTGTCACCCAGGCTGTGAATCCAACAGAGCATGAGAAGCCTTTCTCACCAGTGAATGGGGTCTAGAATGTGGTCCCCAAGACTGAAAGCTCATGGGTCAGAACTGAACCCAGGGCATCCTATATCCTAACGCTTGTTGTGTGGCTGTGGTCTCAAAGCCACTTTTATCTTGATGTCTTGATTACTTTTGAATCACCCACTTGGGACCGTACCCCTGCCCTAAATCTTACATCAGTGGACGGAAGCCTAACTAAGTTCTTGGCTTCTGTGTGGCCCCTATAGGGATGTAATTCCCTTTGCCACAGATTCTCCCACCCCCCTGCCAGTTCATTGAGGCTTTGGGTCCAAACCGCAAGGTCCAACTGGGACACCAACACGGCCCCTACCTGATACTGAGCATCAACAGTGCCAGAATCCCAGCTGCCTCAATTATCATGCCAGTTGATAGCCAGCTGGTGCTCTATGCAACCCAGGCTAAGCACAGATGCCCCATAAACCTTCGTTAACAGAGCTCTGTGATGCATTTGCAAACCACCTGGGTAGACCCTTAAACTAATTCTGTGGGTCTGGGTTGGGGACTGAGCTTCTACTCTTCTGACAAGCTCTCAGTGGGTGCCAATGCTGTAGGTCCATGGACCACATTCTGAGTAGCCAGTAATTACCTTACTGAACTTGACTCTTTAGTATACATCAGGCTGTAGGATTAATCACTCAATTACACCTAGGCCCTTTTAGCTTCCTCAAATGACTCGCTCTCATGTAACTTACATCCCAGCCTGTCTCATAGTAAATCACACTCAAATGCTGATGTTCTCAGATGTAGAAACATGAACCCTCTCTATACACATGCCCATTCAAAGGCCATAATTCATTCTTACAAGATTCTTGATGATCATTTTAGTTTTACTAGAGCTAGACATTAAATAAGATGCCTCCCCTAGTTGCTATTCCTCCCATTGGAGATCAGGGAAACCAGCACAGACATCAATAGTTGGGATTCATTTGGAATAATCCTTGCTAAAGCTTTAGCTCTCATTACAGTGTTGAAAAACAACCCAAAATGTCACTAGCAATTAACACGGGTGGAAGGTTGGAATTACATACAGGAAAACAACCATTTTTCAGTGACTGTTCTGCAAGTACATCTGGGTAGAAACTATTATATTCTCTAAACGTTTCTGGAAATAAGTTATTTCAATGATTGCAGAACAGAAATTTGATACTGATTTTATATTATGTTTTAGTTAAAGAGAAAAACAGATTTTTAAGTTACCTCACTGGAATTGCCAATTACCCTAGTCATTGGGAAATTGCAAACCTATACTATATGAAAAAATGAACCGTGTGGTAGCGTCAGTACTAAAGATAATTTTCTCTCAGCTACCTGGCTGATTGTGTTTTCAGGCTTGTGGAGCTTGGCATTTACCTTCCATCTAAAGGAGAGGAAAATCAAAGCCCTTTGTCCACCTACTTAACACATTTTTCCCCCAGACTCCAAGGGTTGTCTTTGACAGAAAGTTCACTGAGCAAGTTACATAAATATCTAAATCAAGTAGAATTGCCTCTCATTACCCATCCTATAGCAATGTGATCCACACCTGGAATGCTCCCCACCTGATGTTTCAATCAGTTCATTAAGAGAATCAGTGTTGCAGAAATTCCTCCCCAGTAGCAACGCCCTGCTCCTAAATGAACACCTGGTTGAGAACGCAGCTGGCAATGCCTGAATTCCTAACTGGGTGACAACACCTTCAGTCAATGAGCACCATGTGTTCAGGGTCTGAGTTGGTGTTTTGCTTTTCCCTGGTACCTTCTTCAGCATCCAAACAAAGAGGGTGTATCCAACCCCACAATTAACAAATGCCATGTTGGGTCATGCTTTCTTTACCATTTCTTATCTAAGTATTTTGAAACTCCTACATGGATTCTGGAACAGGATTGACATGACCAATAGCAGTTTTCCCAGTAGGACGTGGGACAGACCAGAGTTGAAGCTGACCAAGGGAGTCTGGGTGCTTAGGCAAATACTGAGGTAAGGCAGAGTGGAGGTGGGCCTCCCTTCCATTACAAAGGCTGGCAATGTCACATCACGTTGCAAAGAACAAAAGAGAATATGCACCCATTTCTTGGCCAGTATTGGTGACAAAAACAACACTAAACTAAACTAAGTATGGGAATGAGGGAGTTTGAATGAGGGAATGGCTTTGGGAGATCCGGCTGCCTTTGCGGGAACAGTTTTGTATGATGTTAGAAAGTTGGAAAAAGCCTTATCGTAGGCCTGGATGATACCACTGAAAGGCCAAGGGATGGGCTATTCCGCTTGCACCTGTCTCCCAAGTTTCTAACCTAAGCTGTCTCCCCATTCAAAAGAAAACTACCTCAGTTGTCAAAATTGTATTTAACATCAGATGCACATAAAATTATGTGCATTAATTATGAAACTACTTAATAACCTGATTTTGTAAAACAAAAACCACTCACATCAAAATAAAAGTATCATTTTTAAATCTGTGAGAACCATCACACAGGCTGTTTAACTTTTACATCACTATTTAACTGTACCCACATACAGTTTTAAATATGCATTGCTGGCAGCTTCCGGGTATCAGAAACTTTGTAACATCCATGTTTGCACTGTCTCTAGACAAAGCACCACAATGATGCCTGATTCACAGCCTATTCATCTGTTGCACTAATTTTTCTGGGACTAGAAAGAACAACTAGATGCTCTCTTAGTCCAGAGAGGATAAGGTCGGATGTCCTGGATGCTGCTGGACCTGCAACTTGGTCTTTTCAGAGGCTTATGCAACTCCATGAAAACACCTGCCCCAGATGGATTTCTAAGAACCTAGGGATAATCTAGTGTAGCAGTTCCCAAATTTTTAGTCCTAGGATCCCTTTATATTGTAAAAGGTTAATAAGGACCCCAAAGAACTTTAGTTTAAGCCAGTCATATCTAGTAATAATTACCATCTTAAAAAATTAAAATTTTGACAATTTAAAGTATTTATTAATTCACTGAGTATTAACCCATTATATGTTAACATAAATAACATATACTTTATAAAAACAGAACAAAATTAATGAGATGAATAGCATTATTTTACAATTTAATAGATATCTTTAATGTTTGTTTTAATAGGAAACAGCTGGATTCTCAGATCTGTTTCTACATTCAGCTTTTGTGACATCACACATCACATAGCCTCTAAAAAATACCACTGTATGGTTGAAAGACAGTAAGAATGAAGAAAGCAAGTAACAACTTACCATTACAATGAAATCAGTTTGACTTTGTGAATGCTCTGAAATGGCCTTGGAGACCCACAGTACTCCTGGTGACGCTTTGAGAGCCACTGGCCTAATGCACAACATTGTATAACTTCAAGAACAATAACATAGGGGCGAGTGGATGGCTCAGTGGCTTAAGCCTCTGTCTTCAGTTTGGGTCATGATCTCCAGGTCCTGGGATCGAGTCCTGCATTGAGCTATCTGCTCAGCAGGGAGCCTGCTTCCCCCTCTCTCTCACTCTGCCTCTCTGCCTACTTGTGATCACTCACTCTCTGTCAAATAAATAAATAAAATATTTTTAAAAAAGCACTAACATAAAAATGTAAAAATGCAATCCACAATCAGCCCATACATTCCATACAGTTAAATAGTGATGTAAAAGTTAAACATTCCCTGTGAAAAATCCCTTTTCTCTTTCATTACATTCAAAATCATTAATGATGATTAACAATGGAAATAAAATCTAAAAGCCAGAGCTTCTGAATGATGAATGAAGTTGAAACAAGTATGTATCCTGTAGATATGATAGCACACTACCAGGATTTTTCTTTTTTATTTTGAAAACAGGCCAAAAAAGAATAAAGATAATGAAGAACTATATGATCCAACATCCCAAGAAATATTTAATAACTATTTAATAAATACTTATAATGCCAAGTATTGTTCTAAGCAATATTTTCATATTATCATAACAACCAGATTACCCCCATTTTATAATGAAGGAAACTAAACCACAGGGCAACTAAGTATTTTGCATAAAATTTTGCAATGGAGGATAGAACCAGCATTGGAACCCAAGTGGCGGCTCTCTGTATTCTGGTTAGCCAATAAAACACACTGACCAGTTTTGTGGGTACCACTGACCCAGTGAGGTTGCCCTCCAGGGATACTTTATGGGGATTTGTTCCTTAAATCAATGGAAACTTCATTGTTTGCTGAAACATCATACAGCCAGTGTTCCCCTCTCTATCTTTCCCCAAGGATAATAAAAATATTTTCAAGTATTTTTCTTATTTTTGAAGTGATTTTTTCAATGTACTGGATAAGCATCCTTTGTGATCTACAGATCAATACAATCTTTAAAAACAAGAAATATTCGGGGTGCCTGGGTGGCTCAGTGGGTTAAGCCGCTGCCTTCGGCTCTGGTCATGATCTCAGGGTCCTGGGATCGAGTCCCGCATTGGGCTCTCTGCTCAGTGGGGAGCCTGCTTCCCCCTCTCTCTCTGCCTGCCTCTCTGCCTACATGTGATCTCTCTCTCTCTGTCAAATAAGTAAATAAAATCTCCTTAAAAAAAAAAAAACAAGAAATATTCTTATCTATTTTGGTCATTTTAGAATTCCATTTGATTACTACATAAAATTCTAAAAATAATTATAGTTCTGAATTAAGCTGTTGAAAGCACTGCTTTACAAGTCACGGTATTGCAATAGTTTGGACATATAATTATATTGCTATTAATAGTAATACTAATATTATACCTATATATTATATTATCATGCCAATATTAATATTGTAATAATAATTTGATCAAGTGCTTTAGAAAGTACTTTGGATGTACTTCAAACAAAACAGTGCTTTGATCATTACAATTGAGCTGAATTTACAGATGAATTAACTAGGCTTAGAGAGACCAGGTGAGGCACCCACAAGCTTGTAGGGAAAGAAATCTGCCCTCAAAAGCAGCTCCTCAGATTGGACTTGAGTTGGTCCAGCACAGTCTCTTTAAGAATCTGCTGTGGGTCCAGGAGTTTGGCCAACTTTCAGAGCCATATTTGGAGAGGGTGTGGCTGCTTACCGAGGCAGAAATTTCGGGACAGAGTTGGATGTGCATCTGTACACACAAAAATGCCCAAAGCCAGTTCTACCTCCCAGAACTCCCTCCCAGCTAGCTCTTGGGGAAGCCAAAAAGTCTAGGGTCATTTAATCTCAGGGTGATTAGGACCTGGGAAAATGAGTTTGTGAACCAAAAATCACACAGTCTTGGTGGCATAATAGAGTTTAGTTACAGTCCTGTTTTCATTTTTTCCATAAAAATTATATGACCTAAGTTTACTGATCTATTGATTGATAGAAATGAGCTAATCACCCAACATTCATGTTCTGTAATTTGAATTATTTATGTTGAAGAATGCTTCTTTCAGTTAGAAAAGCCTACTTAAAAGAGTAATTAAGATCACAGAAGTATAAATTAGAACAGTGGCTGCCAGGGGCTGGGAGTGGGGAGATGAAAATGAGAAAATGTTGGTCGAAGACACAAACTTCCAGTGATATGAGGAATAAGTTTCAAGGATCTAAGGGACAGCATGGCGACTATAGTTAACAATATTGTTTTGTACTGAAATACAAAGTTTCTGTGGAAGCGAATTTTCAAATGTTCTCACCATAATGACAATATAATGGTAATTACGTGAGGCATGTGTTAACAAACCTTAATATGGTAACATTTTACAATATATACATGCATTAAATCATCACTTTGTACACCTTAAAGTTACACAGTGTTATCTGCCAGTTGGATCTCAATGAACCTATGAAAGAAAAAAAGATTACAAAATAGGATTTGAAATTAGGGTGAGGTATACCTTGGGTTAGTCTACAGGATTCCCATGCCAATTCCTCTGTTAAAAAAAAAACAAAAAACAAAAACAAAACAAACAAACAAAAACCAAAAAAAAAAAATGTGTGAGGTTTCACTGCATTTTTTTTTAAATGTGCCTATAGACTGCTGCTAACCCCACCCTTTGAGCTGCACAGTCCAGGATACTCTCAAATGAGAGCAGGTACTGCAGATACTTAATAGCTCATTAGAAAACAATGGTACCGGTCAACAGCTGACATTTTATTGAAGTGGCATGCAAAGTATATTTATATTTCTGTTCTGCTTCATGAATTGAGTTTCTTTCTTTAGCATAACAACCCACTTTTTTTTTTTTTTTTTTTTTTTAACTGTAAGGGATGACTTAAGCTGGAGAACTGAGAAAAAATTAAGAACTAATACAGAGGCTGTACTGATAATCTGGGAAAATAAAACATCCTCATACCCTATTAAAATCAGAATTCCCAAAACACAAGTTTGGGTCTTTCAAAATAAGGCTTTAATCACCAACTCAGAATTTGAGGGCTAATTTGGACACAAATGATTCCTATTGCCTAGAAAGGAATTTAGTCCCAGCTTTCCTGGCTAAAGGTTAGGGGATTTAAAGTGGATAAGGGCGCTTGGGTGGCTCAGTGGTTTAAAGCCTCTGCCTTCAGCTCAGGTCGTGATCCCAGGGTTCTGGGATGGAGCCCCACATCGGGCTCTCTGATCGGCAGGGAGCCTGCTTTCCTTCCTCTCTCTCTGCCTGCCTCTCTGCCTGCTTGTGATCTCTGTCTGTCAAATAAATGAATAAAATCTTTAAAAAAAAATAAAGTGGATAAAAGGAAACATGAAAGAAAGGGGGACCACATCTTAGATTTATAGTATGCTTATCAAAAGCCAGCCATTGGGGGCGCCTGGGTGGCTCAGTGCGTTAAGCCTCTGCCTTCAGTTCAGGTCATGATCTCCGGGTCCTGACATTGAGCCCTCCATCGGGCTCTCTGCTCAGTGGGGAGCCTGTCTCCCCACCCCCCTGCCTGCCTCTCTGCCTACTTGTGATCCCTCTCTCTGTCAAATAAATAAATAAAATCTTAAAAAAATAAAAAAGCCAGCCATTGAATCAGGCTGGGCCCATAGGCTGCCACCGCTTCTTGACTTCTCCTGCTATGCTCCACCCTTGGTGTATTTCTTGCTGAGGCTAAATGGGGTTAGCCCTCCAGGCAATCATCTGGACTTGGCTGTTGCAAGGTGTATTTTTCTTATCCATGCTAGGCTCTTGACATGCTTTATTTGATTCAATCATAGGGCAATTTTGTAAGCAGTTTCAATCCCCATCTGGTAAACGAGGGCAGAACAGGCTTTCTAAGATCAAGGAGCTTGTCCAAGCTCACATGGCTGTGAGGTCCAGGGATGAGACTGAAACTGTGGTCTATTTACCATTAAGTTGCCATTGAAGTTGTATCGCAACATAGAAGACCACTTCCATGATTTGTGAGGCATTCAGCGTAGACTGAAAATGTGAGGTTCTTGTTCCAAAATTATGAAGAATGGCAGAACAGTAACAGTCAAATGATAAACCTAGTGTGAGGCCCTTTGAGCACGGGGCTCCATGCAAAGTATAGTAGCCCCCCTGTGAACCCCAAATAACCCCACTTAGGAGTCTTATGTTATGGGGAGATTCATTTTTTACTTCTTACAGAACATAAATATGTTTATGGGAATCATAAGCATAATGTCCAAACTCATATTGGAAGACACTGGCTTATAAGAAATTGTAAGAATTATGAAGCCAAATCCAGTTGACCCTTGAACAACACAGGTTTAAACTGTGTGGCTCCATTTATACACAGATTTTTTTTTTAATAAATACAGTACTGTAAATGTATTTTCCTTATGATATTCTTAATATTTTTTCTCTAGTTTATTCCATTGTAAGAGCACAATATATGCTACCCATAACATACACAATATGTGTTAATTGACTGTTTATGTTATTATGAAGGCTTCTGGCCAACAATGGGTTGTTCGTAGTGAAATCTGGGGGAAATCAAAGTTATATATGGATTTTTGACTGAGTGGAGGTGTCAGTGCTTTCAAGCCCTACATTCATTGTTCAACTGTACTTAAGATTCAAGCAAATTCAGTCAAACATGAAATTAACATATAAAGTATTGACTTAGAATTAACAAGAATCAGGTATAAAGTCTTGGCTTCTGTCCTTTCTTGTCAATACTCTCTGTAATCATTTTAAATTTTCAATGGTTTGCCCTCATGGAGTGAATTCTTGATGGTGCTAGTAGGGAAAACTCAGTTGGGATATGGATTGTTACTAAATCCATATTATTTCTTAATAGAGAAATAATAATATATTATATAATAATATTTCATAGAGAAATAGTAATATTATTACATAATAACATTAATATTATTTCTATATATTATTATTATATAATAATATTTCTTAATAGAGAAATAAAATCCTAAAGCATAATATTTTTATATCACCTTACTATTGATTGTTTTATAAAAGCAAAAAGCACAGGTATTTTAGGCATTGACTTTGAATGATCAATGATGTGCTTTCTCTTGTAACCTATTTTAGCTACTTACCCTCCCCTCCCTTTCCAGCATTTGTAGAACACATGCTTTTTAAACATAAATTCATATCAAACCCATTGAAACATTTCTTTTCCCAAAGTGCTTAAGTTCAGAATTTGATATGCAGTTCATATTTCAATTCCTTATCTGTCATTTGATTTGCTGAATTCTCAGTCTGCTGGTCTCAATTTAAGGGCCTCTTATCTGTCCTAGGGGAGAAAATGACTTGCCAAGTAAAAAATATGTTCAAATATTTGAATTCCCACCCCAAAATAAACTTCTGCTTTGGTGTTAATTTGAAAGAAGGAGCTTCTTTCTCCCATTGGATTAAATAAATTATTAAATCTAAAAGCACTTTAAGCTTGATGCTATATAAATGTGAGCTATTTTGTCATAAATATTAAGATAGGAAATAAGAAGCTTATGTACATATACGAATGTGTGCATATATGTGTATAAAACACACATACACATAAATGTAGATTTTTTTTTTCTCTTCTGCATACTTCTCCAGTGCAGATGCAAGTATATACAAATCACAATTACCTTTAAAAACAGCACTATCCCTGATGAAATTGTTAGAAGTCTGGTCAAGTATTTGCCCCAGAAGTTCTGATTTTTAAAATAAGCAGATGTCCAAGGGTTATCTAACTGGGAAGAAGGAATCCAAACCATTTAGCAGAAAGAGAGACTGCAGCCAATATCCGTGGGCTTACATCTCCCACAGCCTTGTGAAAACATAAAGTTATACATGGTATACTCTGTTACCTCCTGTAGGTACTCTGTTGTGAGCTATGTGTCTTTACCTCGCACTTGATTTCCCCATTTTTCTTCTGATACGGAATTTGAATTATTCAGCTCTTCCATTCGTGACCTTAAGTACTTTCACATACTCAGAGCCATCCTGCTCAGAGCAGTCCAAAGAACTAAGACAAGGCCAAAAAAAAGAAAAAAAAATCACCAAGAAATGTTAATGTTCAGGTAAATGCACCCAAATTAATGCCTGTATACTGCATTCCCAGGAATGCGGAAATGGCAAAAAGATCCTTAAGCATGGGTATCTGGTGTGCTTTTTAGTTTGAAACTGTAAATACATAAAGTAGCAAATAAAAAGTGAATTTATGTACTGGAATAACTGGGTACCCATATGCAAAAATAAAAAAAAATTAATCTAGATACTGACCTTATACCTTTCATAAAAATTAGGTCAAAAAAGACAACCAACCTAATGTAAAGCACAAGTCTATAAAACATCTAGATGAAAACACAGGATAAAGTCTTACTGGCCTTGAGTTTGATGATGAATTTGTTTTAAAGATGTCATTTATTTATTAGAGAGAGAGAGCAAGAGAGAGAGATAGCTCACAGAGGGAGAGGGAGAAGCAGACTCCTCACTGAGAAGACAGCCAACGGATGTGGAGCTTGATCCCAGAACCCTGAGATCATGACCTGTCCCGAAGGTAGACCGTTAACCAACTGAGCCACCCTGGTGCCCCAACAGTGTATTTATATAAAGCATGAAAAGGATAATCTCTGAAAGAAAAGAAATATTGGCGGGATTTATCAATTCAATTTAATTTAATTTAAATGCAAAACTCCTACTCTGTGAAAGATAGTTAAGAGAAAAGAAAGGTAAGCCACAGATTGGGAGAAACTTTTTGCAACATATGAATCTACCTGAAAAGGGACTTGAATCCAAGATGTACAAAGAATTCTTAAAACTGAGCAATAAGAAAACAAATGACCCAATTATAAAGTTAGCAAAAGATCTAAACAGACCAAAGAAGAAAGGCAGATGGCAAATAAACATATGAAAAACATCATATGTTATTAGAGAATTACAACCTAAAACTATGATGGTAACCATCACATACCTATAAGAACATCTAAAACACTGACAACATCAAATGCAGAAATGGATATGGAGCAAGAGGAACTCTTTGAAATATGTCACTTTGAAAGATGGTTTGACAATTTCTTATAAAACTAAACATACTCTTCTTATAAGATCCAGCAATCATACTCTTAGATATTAACCCAAATGAGTTGAAAATTTCTGTCCACACAAAGCATTGCACATGAATGTTTGTTACAGCTTTTATAACTGTCACAACTTGGAAGTAACTAAGATGTTCTTCAGTAGGTGAGTTAAAAATCGTAACAATAAAGAAACTGTTTACATCTTTACAACTGAATATTATTTAGTAATAAAAACACATGAGCTATCACACCATAAAAATCACGGAGGAATTTTAAATCCATATCATAAAGTGGAAGATGAAAGCCCAGAAATGCTACCTGCTATATAATCCGAACTATATGATATTCTAGGAAAGACAAAACTATAATGGGAGCAAAAACACCCCAAAAAACAAAGAACAAAACCCCTACTTTGGTGGTTGGTAGGGGCTGAGGGAAGGAAGGAGGGATGAATAGGTAGAACACAAAAGATTTTTAGGGCAGTGAAACTATCCTGAAATAATTTTGTATAATACTAATAATGGTAGACACATACCTTTGCGTACTTATCAAAACTCTGAAAATGGGGGGGAGGAGTCAAGATGGCGGAGAAGTAGCAAGCTGAGACTACTTCAGATAGCAGGAGATCAGCTAGATAGCTTATCTAAAGATTGCAAACACCTACAAATCCAACGGGAGATCGAAGAGAAGAAGAACAGCAACTCTAGAAACAGAAAATCAACCACTTTCTGAAAGGTAGGACGGGCGGAGAAGTGAATCCAAAGCAACAGGAAGATAGACCGC
>NW_019154096.1:34688087-34696034 GCF_002288905.1 Enhydra lutris kenyoni | reverse complement strand
AAAGGGGGGTTAAGGGGGTAGGAGAAGAGTAAATGAAACAAGATGGGATTGGGAGGGAGACAAACCATAAGTGACTCTTAATCTCACAAAACAAACTGAGGGTTGATGGGGGGAGGGGGGTTGGGAGGGGGGGTGGGATTATGGACATTGGGGAGGGTATGTGCTATGTTGAGTGCTGTGAAGTGTGTAAACCTGGTGATTCACAGACCTGTACCCCTGGGGATAAAAATATATGTTTATAAAAAATAAAAAATAAAAAAAAACTCTGAAAATGTACAATATAAAGAGGATATCCTAATATAAACTATGGAGTTGCACATGAATGTTTGTTACAGTTTTCATAACTGTCAAAACTCAGAAGTAGCCAGGGGAAACTGTATCTGGGTGGAGAGATTATATAAAAAGTCTGTACTTTCTGCTCAATTTGTCTGTAAGTCTAAAACTATTCTAAAAAATAAACTCTTAATTTTTAAAAAGTAAATATGTATCTTCAGTGTGCTTAAAAATAAATATGATACTTATATTCTCTCACTTAGTTTCATTTTCAGAGAGCCTGATCAAGTATTTTGACTATTAATATGATGTAAAGACAAGATTTTTTTTTTTAATCAAATGGTTCTTTCTTTTTCTAACCGCATCCACAAATGCAGAATGAACAGATGCTGGGATTCATAAAGATGTTTAAGTTATTAAAATAGGTTTGAAATTAGAAAGGAGTCACCTGAGACTGCCTGTGTAGTGGTCAAAAAATCCTAAAAATATGGTCTTATGGTTTAGAACTAACTGGAGATCAGGGAAGAAAGTTCTCCTAACAGATGCCTTCTATTCCTAAAGTAAATTCCCAAGTATTTCTTAGATGGATAAAGTAAGATTATGGGAGAAATCATTGTCAAAACACAGGAAGAAGCAAGAATTTAATGTTTAAGTATCAGGCACCACACTAATATTATCCACATTTCATAAAGCACATACACAGACACTCGCACACATTCGTAAGTGTGCATGCAAACATACACACACGCCTCTGCCCACCACACACACACACAAACACAAGCATGGGTACACTCCTGCATACAGACACACAAATGCAAATGTGAAAGCCTGGCAGGTTCACTCAGCCCTTATTTTAGAAAATAAAATCTGTACCCCCAAATTAAAAAGGAGGCATTAAAGGAGGTAGTGGGGTAATGAAACAAGATTGTCAGTTACAGAATCTCCAGGATTTAACTGAATTACTTTTGGCCAAATTAAATTCAACCTTATTACCATATGCATTCTACCTCTATTCAAGGTAAGTGCCTTTATTCATGGCATGTTAATTTAAACTGGATGTTTTTCAACCCAAAAGGACAAAAAAAGAAAAGTCTTGTTGTATACAGTTTCCTTAATTTACAGATTAGTAATTACTCTTCTATTGGCATTGGCTGGTTTTTTTAAAGATGATTTTAATTAGAAATTCTAATTAACTGCACACCACAATCACCCTTTTTGCCTCTTCATGAAATTGCTCCTCATAAAGCAGAGTGAATGGAAACCAAGTTATAATCAAAGTAAAACTGCAGATTAAGAAATAAGCATTTTAAATCTTGAAGCATCTACCAGAATTCAGGAGCTCTTTAAATCAGCATGATCTTTTATATATCCGTGAGGTCACTAAAGTCACATTTAAAGAATGATTTCATTATTTCAGTCACTGAATTAAATGGAATAAGTTAATTTGAACAAAGATTGATTCACTTTTTTGTTGACCTTAGAAAATGTTCTCAGGTTTCCCAGGTCTTGGGTTCCATTAGCAAACAGAGAATGCTAATTGTACCTACCTCATAGGGATCTTACAAGTTAAATGAACTGATGGACACAGTTGAGCACACTACTGTTGCATTTAGCACAAAAGTATGCTAGTTGACAGTGTTTGGGTCAGGCTTTAAAATTATGCAGACTGGCTCTGTATTCTGGTTCCATCTGATGCTGGGCTATTTAAATTCTCAGGACTTTTTGCTTACCTGCAAAATGAATATTATCTATTTTATGTTATTGTAAAGATTAAAATTAATGATATGAGTAAATTTCTAGCTGCTTAAAGCTGGGTTGGAAAACTATGGACTGTGGGGGCAATTCCAGCTTATTGTCTGTTTTTTAAATAAAGTTTTATTGTAACAGAGGAACACCCATTTGTTTACTTGTGCCAAGTAGTCACAACAGTGACCATATGGCCTGCAAAGCTTAACATATTTACAATCTTGCCTTTTACAGAAAACATTCACCGACACCTGTACTAAAATAGCAATTATTCTACTCCAAGAAAACATTCTCCAAAGAGTGTACACTAACATTTATCATTTATTTATTTATGAATCAGTAATCAAATCACTATCCGATTTGCACTTTTCTCATTTTTTTTTTATACCTGAATTAATGAATTAAATCTTTGATGCAGAATCACGGGATTACTGCAGCCCTGATCACCTTTACTGTAATGACTGTTGGTCTGTGAGTGTATTAATGTCTTAATGGCCTTTGTCTGTGTTTTGGTGTGAGCACTGGTTCTACTTCTTTATGACACTACATGTAGAATTTATTATGGTTGCCATAGCAATAGAGACATTCACTGGACTTTGCTGTGATCAATTTACTGTGACTTTTTTAAAAAGCTTGGCAAAGATTGTTTGTAATAAAACTATCTAACTTAACAAAACAATGAAAGAAAAGGTCTAAAGAAATATTGGAGAAAAATGGTAGAGAAACAAAAACAACAACAACAACAACAACAAAAACTTAGGTCAAAACTAGTATTACCAGACATTGTATATTTATAATTTACTGTGAGAAACGTAGTGCTTAAGATGTGGTTTACCTGTCAAAGAAAAGAACTCAAAGCTTTTCCTCTTCTAATCCATTAACATTTCGATGAACAGAAACATCCCAATTATCCATGAAAAACTTTTAAAAGAGGCTTTTGAGAAGAAATACTTCCCATTTTCCTGTGTTTTCCATCTTTAAGGTCATGGGAAGTTTTCTATTGCAACAAGCCAATTCAATGATTATTTAAATATGAGGGCACTTTCAATATAATCAAGCTTCTCTTCTCAGACAAGCAATATCGAAGTATTAATACAAAATTCAACTTCATTTTGTTTCCACTGAATTTGTCTACATTCTTCTGATGGATATGTGTGACTTGTAGAGTAACTTGTAATTTGCAATGACTTCTTGGAGATATGCTCTTACTCCTATTATTATATACATTTTTAATAGAAATTCAGTTTAATTCAACTCAATTTAACTAAAATACATATTGAGGACTTCCACTGGGCCAGGTACTAGGCTCTAGGACACCTGCCCTTAGGTAACTTAATGCAGTTAGAACAAAAGTCAGACTCACTATTTGAAACAACGGATGCTATTAAATTCTAGAGCCAGAGAAATAAGGCAGCTGATCCTGGTATATGAAGAATTGTGTATTGCATTTCAAGCCAGAGGGTGATTCAGAGAAGAATTCACTAAGAATGTAGCATTTAATCAGACTCTGGGATGACTGCAACCAATAAAATGGAAATGGGGGGAATAAAATAAGAGACTGTTGGAAAACCATTAAACAAAGCAGAGAGTCAGGAAACCTGAGAGACTCAGACATGAAGATGAAGAGGCCAGAATGCATTAAGAGACAGGTATCATTGGAAGGAAGGGGATAATGAGTGGATCCATGGTCAATGGATTCATTGATGTGCTAATTAACAAATCTATCATGTTCTGAGGTACTGGTGATGTAACAGTTTATAAGACAGAAATTTGTTAATGTTTTAGAGGCTTAAGATTTACATTGATTATAATAAAGAAATGAGAAACTCATGTGGTAGACTTAACATTAAAATGGTCATCTATCACATCAGATTCTTCAAAATAACATGGGAAAACTGTGACTATGTTTTTGAGAGATTAATTTATAAGATTTTTCTTTTTCTATATTTCCCCAACAACAGCCCCTCAATATTTCAAAGTGACAGCCTACTCTGTATTCCTTTCCTCAGGGACTTTTACCAGGCAGAAATTGAAAACACTGAATCCAATGGTTCTGCTCACCTTTGGAAAAGCCCAAACACACTATAAAGATTATATTAGGTGTCCAAGAGGGCAAGGTAGAAGGAATAATTGTTTGAGACACCAAAGAGGGAAAAGGCAAGCACTTGGCAGGAAGGACGAAGAAAGAAATATGTACAGAGATGCCCAAGAAGGAGGACAGTCTTCAGTCTTCAGGTAGGGAGAAATATCTGAATGAGAAATACAAATACATTGGCTACACATTCATGGGGAAAACATAAGAGCTCCTAAAACTGAATGCCTAGGAAGTAAGACATATAAAATTTAGAAAGAGAACAGTGTAAGACATATAAAATTTAGAAAGAGAACAGTGAAAGAGAAGACAGTAAAGAAAAGCCCTTTAAAATGAAGATAAAACACCAGAGAAGAAAGTGCCTAGAAGCTGAATCATAACTTCTATCTCACTCATTATCCTTGAGACTGACAGTACCAGTTCAAAATAATAATTAATGATAATAAGAATTTCCCTAAAGAATACAGTATAGTTGTGCACCTAACTTAACAATCATGTGGCTCTCTTCATGCCTGGGTAGTGGAAAACAGCTCTTAGGACAATTTTCAATTCTCACTTTGGTAAAGAGAACAGAAAGGCCAAGAAATTAATTCATTTATTCCACATTTATTGAATATCTCCATGGTTGAGGAACTGTCTTAGGCTCTTGGTATCAATGGAACTTATATCTAATGGGGAAGGAAAAATGTATCATCCAAAGTCATGTACCTCCGAAAAGAGGGAACATAAAAGAAGACCCAGTTCTTCTGACTTTCAATTCTCTGCTCGTTCAATTAACCTATGTTGAACTTTTGATTTTGGCCCCATAGAGCATGTTAATATGAAGTTTTATGGTGTAGACCCATAAAGGAATTGTCAAAAGAACAATGTCATCACAATTCTTCTACATTAGAAATCTGATCACATCACTCCTGCCGAAAATTCTTCAATAGCTCTCTGCTGCCTTCAGAATAACATCTAATATACACCACTTCATAAACTGGCACCTCACATGTGTATGTTCTTCACACTTATTGTTTGCCCTTCTCTTTTATATCTCTAATGCTTCTAAAAATAAATTTGAGACTATTCTCCCAAACCCTCCAAGCCTGCCACAGCTTTGGATTTTTACACACATGTTGCCTTCGGATGGCAATGTCTACTCTTCTGCTTTTAACAACTTTACTAATGCATAAGCAACTATCAATTTCCACCACAAGTGCTGTTTTCTCAGGGAAGCCTTCTTTGACTCATCTTCCACTTGCTCCAGCCCCTTCTCCCAGGAAGCCTTGGATACCCCAATTCTCAACACTGCTCCTTTGTGTCTGGCACCAGCTCCCCATGTGATCTCACCATGAGATACCATGAGGTACCACAGGTTTGTGTTGTGTGTCTATCTTCACTCTGGTCTTTGAGGTCCATAAAATAAGGGTGTTTATCTGTGGATAACCTCTACACCCCCTATGCTCTACACAGTGCACAGCAAATGGTGAGAGACAAAAAGTCTGTTGCATATACAACTGAATCTGGAAATGAATATATGAAATAATATTTAAGAATCTATTTACAACATGGAAAGATGTAAACTGAGAAACAGCTACAAATGAAATCTTCTCAAAGTATTTCAAATAGTATTTTAGAAGTAAATTGTGGTGGAAAATTTTTAGCACACGTGCCAAAAGACATCTCCTCTGGGGATGTGAGATGATGAAAAATTTTCAGGAAAATTATTTAGCTTGATTAACAAACCTATCTTAAATAGATTTCCAAAAATTAAAACGAGCAGCTTCTCAAAATTGAACCAAGACTTCATTTAGAATGAGGGAAAACTAGGTACTTCCTATGAGAGGCCGGCTTAAAGAACATGTTATCTTTGCCCTGAGATCAACCTCAAGTTTCTAACAAAGAGGATGCAGTAGATTTAGATAGCATATAGAAGTCTACACTCAAGATTTGGCAATGCACACCATGATGAGAGAAAAAGACAATCTCGTGTTAGATAGTCTCCCATGTCGTTCCATTGCCAATGTCTGTGTCCGTCTTCTAGCTTTCCTGTTACAATCCTATGCCATATTCCTTAATGCACTCGTGAATGACAGCTGTTTTTCTGATGAGATACTCATTTCTCACCTCCCACCCTGTTTGGGCAAGCTGAACCTTGGCATCAAGTTGAATGCCAGATAAGCAGAATTCTTACTTGTGCAATGAAAAGCAACTGGAGTGGAGATAACAGCATCCCATGGTTAGCTGAATAATTCATGACAAAGTGTTCTCTCCTTATTCGTAGCTCCTCACACCTTGACTTGTGAAGCAGCTAGCATTCCCAGTAAAAGTGTCGGTTTAGGCTCAGACACTTCTTTTTTTTTTTTTTTTTTAATTTTTTAAATTTATTTTCAGTGTAACAGTATTCATTGTTTTTGCACCACACCTAGTGCTCCATGCAATCCGTGCCCTCTCCAATACCCACCACGTGGTTCCCCCAACCTCCCACCCCCCGCCCCTTCAAAACCCTCAGATTGTTTTTCAGAGTCCATAGTCTCTCATGGGAGTTGAGGGAAATTGGAAGGGGAGGTGAACCATGAGAGACTATGGCTCAGATATTTCTTAAGCCACTCCTCTGGTCAGGTATTTACATTTTCCCCTCAACTTTGACCAGGATTTCTAGAAAAATAACAAGCATAGAAGAACGAGAAAAAGAAGAAGAAATAGAAGAAGCAGCAGCAGACTCTGCCGCCTCAGGACCCATGGAGACACCAGATTCTGTTTTTCTTTTAAATGACTGCTTTCAATCCAAAGCACAGGAAAAATCTTCCAGTGTTCAAATTGTTCATTTCTGGCTGTTTATCACTTGGTCACTTGTTCTTCAAATAATGACCACAATTTTAAAATACTATCCTTTGTTCGTAGGTCAAGAGCGGTGGAAGAAAGAATGCTGGATTCAAAGGAGGTGGAGATATTACACTATGACTGCATATAGCAAGCAAGCAAGCAAACAAACACACCCACACCCACACCCACACACAACAACAACAGAAGACAATTGAGGCTATTTATTCTGTTTCAGAGTCTATAATTGAGTTCCCTTTAACTATCTCCAGAACCAACCTCAACCTTGAAGAATAATATAATCCTTTCACAAAATCCTGCTGCCTTCAATTTTAGGTGCGTTATCTTAAAATACCAAGACCTTCCTCCCAGCAAAATTAGCAACTTAACAAGGATGGATTGAGTATGTGAGAACACAGGAAGAAGTAAAAAAAAAAAAAAAATGCCAAGGGCAACAGTTCAAATAAGAGAATTTGTACAATATTAAAAATGTATAAGTACAAAACCCACTTCTATAAAAGGAGGAGGAATTTTTAAAATCTTTAGCTTTAGAATTTGTTGTAAAAACTTAGGAATTAAAACAGTTTAATATGAGGGAGGAGTCAAGATGGCGGAGAAGAAGCAGGCTGAGACTACTTCAGGTAGTGGGAGATCAGCTAGATAGCTTATCTAAAGATTGCAAACACCTACAAATCCAATGGGAGATCGAAGAGAAGAAGAACAGCAATTATAGAAACAGAAAATCAACCACTTTCTGAAAGGTAGGACTGGCGGAGAAGTGAATCCAAAGCGACAGGAAGATAGACCGCGGGGGGAGGGGCCGGCTCCCCGCGGGCGGCGGAGCAACAGAGCACAAAATCAGGACTTTTAAAAGTCTGTTCCGCTGAGGGAAATCGCTCCAGAAGCTTAACCGGGGTGAAGCCCACGCGGGGTCACCGTGGCCTCAGGTCCCGCAGGTTCACAGAAGGATCGGGGGTGTCTGATTGTCGCAGAGCTTACAGGTATTAGAAAGGGGAAGCCGGCTACAGAGA
>NW_019154096.1:34566854-34685087 GCF_002288905.1 Enhydra lutris kenyoni | reverse complement strand
GGGATTGGGAGGGAGACAAACCATAAGTGACTCTTAATCTCACAAAACAAACTGAGGGTTGATGGGGGGAGGGGGGTTGGGAGGGGGGGTGGGATTATGGACATTGGGGAGGGTATGTGCTATGGTGAGTGCTGTGAAGTGTGTAAATAAAATTTTTAAAAAAATCTCTAAAAAAAAATTAAATTAAATTAAATTTAAAAAGAAGTTGAGTAATAAAACAAACAAAAAAAACAGTTTAATATCAGTATTTATTTCTGCAAAAAAAAATAAACCTATGACATTAATATATATACTTAGCAAAAATATTTAAACAAGTTAGGGGTGCCTGGTCAGTAGAGCATGGGGCTCTTGATCTTGGGGTCATGAGTTTGAGCCACACATGGGGTGTAGAGATTACTTTCAAAATTTTTTAAAACTTTAAGCTGTGTAAAGATAGTTACAAAATGAAAAGAAATAGTTTTTCCCCCCTATTTTCCACCCCTAATCCTGCTCTCCAAAGGTAATCATTGTCAATACATTTCTATAATGTATATCCTTTGAGAAAAACTTTTTCACCTATATTTTTGCATAAGTATGTATATATTTTTTCATTTACGCAAAGTAATCACTAGTTATTTACCATGGGCTTTTCCTGTATTCATGTTTTTAAGTGATTTCTACATAAACATATACTTCCATATTTCAGTCACTTCAACTTTTTGATCTTCATGTTGTTCATTGACTGAATCTATGACTTATCTAGTCACATCCTTAATAATGCCTATTTAGCACGTTACCTTTTTTTTTTTTTTTAAGATTCATTTATTTGTTAGAGAGAAGGAGAGAAGGCACATGTGAGTGGGGAGAGGAACAGAGGGAGGAAGAGAAACTCAGGCAGACACTGCCCTGAGTATGGAGCCCAACATGGGGCTCACCACCCTGAGATCAAGATCTGAAGCTAAAATGAAGAGTCAGATGCTTAACTGACTGAGCCACCCAGGTGCCCCTAGAATGTTGCATTTTTTTATTTATTGAATGTTGCATTTATATTTATTTTATTTGATTTGATATTTTTTATTTTTATTTTATTTATTTATTTATTTAATGTTGCATTTATTTATTTTATTTTTTTATTTATTTTTTATTTATTTGACTCAAAGAATGGTAAAGCAGAAATTCCTGCAAATTATCTTGAAGTGCTTCTTTTTTTATTAATTACTTTTATTAACATATAATGTATTATTTGCCCCAGGGGTAGAGATCTGTGAATCGTCAGACTTACACACTTCACAGCACTCACCATTTTTGATGTGCTTCTGAAAAGATATCTGTTGGTTAAATTCATAACAGTAGAGTGGCTGGTACAAAAGGCATATGCACGTTTACATTTTGACAGACATTTTTAATGCATTCCTCAAAATTCTATATTAATTTGGAGTCTGAATTATGATGTATATAATAAATATTTTTCAACAACCTAGACAGAACTTCTATTTCCAACCTGAACAGATGAGAAATCTCATGAGGCTTTGAACTGTATTTCTTTTACTGTCAGTGAGATAAAATATTTTACTCTCTAAGGTTATTTCTTATTTGTATTGCTTTTTTGTTCAACCCATTGCCTAGTTTCTTTTGGCCTGTTTGTATACTTTTTACTGATTAGTCTAAATTTTTTATAAGTTAGGGGAATTATTCCTTCTATCAAATGTTTTTCAGTTAAACAATGGAATTTAGGGAAGTATTTACTTAATAGAATTTAAAAGCTGGAGGCCAAAAAGAAAAGATTAAGAAATCTGAGTAAATATATATACATTTATATGGCAACATATAATAAACTAAGTCAAAGACCAAAAGCAAACCACAGATTAAAGAAAATCCAACACAATACACACACATGCATATATATATATATATATATATAAAGTGTTTATGAATCAATAAGAAAATAAAGCTCTTTTGAAGAATTTAGTATATGCAAGGCAAGATGTTATAAAATTTCCAAAAAGTAATCATATTTAATTTCGATATTACTGATTATTATTATTTATTTTTCTTTCCTGACAGCCAAAATGATAAAGAATTGATTAGCAGTTACTATTTTTTTTTAAGATTTTATTTATTTATTTGACAGAGAGAGAGCACAACCAGGGGAAGCAGAGGCAGGAGAGGGAGAAGCAGACTCTCCACTGAGTGGGGATTCCGATGCGGGGCTCGATCCCAGGACCCCGAGACCACGACCCGAGCCGAAGGCAGACACTTAACTGACTGAGCCACCCAGGTGCCCCAGCAATAACTATTTTTTAAGTTTTATTATTTATAGAGAGTTTCTTTTCAAAATTGCTCTTGGCTACAGTCTATGACTGAGCTAAATCCCATAGTTCTTTGAATAATAGCTTGAAAATCATCAAGCTGGAAGGGTATGAGCCTACTAGATCTTTATATAAAGGTTAGAATAGCCAATAGTAGAATCAGAAGATAGGAAATTAGGAATCCTATCTGCATCCAAAATGAATACATGAACCCGGTATTAGTGGACATGGACAGCAATCTGCTGAACCAGACCAAATACCGGGTAAGATGGGTGTAGTTTCTATATATGCTTTCTGATAAAAATGCTGTTAATGGAGGGACACCTGGGTGGCTCAGTTGTTAGGCATCCGCCTTTGACTCAGGTCACAGTCTCACGGTCCTGGGATCGAGCCCCACATTGGGCTCCCTGCTCCATGGAAAGCCTGCTTCTCCCTCTCCTACTCCCCCTGCTTGTGTTCCCTCTCTCACTGTGTCTCTCACTGTCAAATAAATAAATAAAATCTTCCAAAAATGCTATTAATGGAAACATCTATAGCAAGTTCTGCAGTAGTCCAGTGAGTTTTGATATTGTAGGTGAGAATAAAGGAGTAAGAATGAACTCATAGCAAGAGTACCAAGTGAAAGGGCAAAAGTGAGAGAGGAAACAGTAGTGGTGGTTAAAGGTAGGCCTTGAAAAACCCCAAAATCTAATGGCCAAATAAAGAAGAGGTAGGTAGAAAACCAAAGGTATAAAAATATCATGAGATCTAATGGACAAAAGAGGTGTTTTGTGAAAAAAATGGTAAACAGTTATAAATACTGCTGAAGAATGGATCAACTGAAAACTTAAAATAGAGTTCAGTTATGTTTGTCATAATGAGGACAACTTATACAAAGTGCTTTCACATGCTGTGACCTCACATCTGACTTACTTCTCACAGCAATATTGTAAGAAAGACAAGACAAGGCAGTTATAATTATCTCCATTTTGGAGATGAGGAAGCTGAAGTTCCAAGCAGTGAAGTAATTTGCTCAAGGTAATATTACTACTTAGTACTATGCTGCAACTAAAACCTAGAATTTCTTTTTTTTTTTTTTTTAAGATTTTATTTATTTATTTGACAGACAGAGATCACAAGTAGGCAGAGAGGCAGGCAGAGAGAGAGGAGGAAGCAGGCTTCTGGCTGAGCAGAGAGCCTGATGCGGGGCTCGATCCCAGCACCCTGGGATCATTACCTGAGCCGAAGGCAGAGGCTTTAACCCACTGAGCCACCCAGGCGCCCCAAAACCTAGAATTTCTTATCCTCAGTCCAATGCTCACTTTGATATATGAGGCTGCCCCCCTCCATGAATTCAACACTATTGGGCCTTTGTGAGTAAGCTACTCATAAGACAGGCTATACAGATGAATCAGGCATGGACCCTATTTTCAAAGACTTCTCAGGGTAGAATGGGACATAATCATTTACAGAAATAACTGTACTGTACTAAAATGTTAGAATTAATAGTGCCATAAAAGTAAATGGAATATTGCTATGGAAGTTCACAGTGGGAACGGAAATTTAGAACATTTGAACTTGGTGAGTAGAAATGTGGGAAGATGTCGGGCACGTAAAGGCATTTAAGTTGGAATAACAGTAGAGACACGGATATAGAAGCAAGCAATGGACTGATAGGAAAAAATAAATAACTCAGCTTGGAAAGGCCAGAGATAAAGTGAAGTAGTAGAAGATACAAAGAAAAACATAGGATTTACATCACAGAAATAGTTAATGATAGTAAGGAGTTTGAGTGCTACAGGGAAAGTAAAACAGATCTAATAAGATAATTTGAAGAGAGAAATGCCATGATCAGAGTATGCTTTAACAATAATTAGGGCACTTAACAATGTGCTAGACAATGTGTATGTAGATGTTGGCATACCTTACCAACATGAACTCATCTCTTCTAAGCACACAGAAAGATTACGTTTCTCCACACTCTTGAAGATGGGTATGGTCACATAACTTGCTTTGGCCAGTAAGAAATAATGCAAAAATAATAGGTGTCACCTCCAGTGATAAGTGTTTTATTGTTTTTTAAAAGATTTTATTTATTTATTTGAGACAGAGAGAGAGAGAGAACACACGTGTGTACAAACTAGGGGGCAGTGGGGCGAGGCAGAAGAAGAAGCAGACTCCCCACTGAACGGGGCTTGATTCCAGGACTCTGGGATCATGACCTGAGCCAAAGGCAGATGCTTAACTGACTGAGCCACCCAGGTGCCCTAGGATAAGCGTTTTGGAGCTGATAGACAAATCTCTAGGCTCCCTTCCCCAGCCAAACCCATCAGTCTAAGAAAGAAGTGTCATCTCAAATTTATTTGCAAACTTTGTATAGGTAAGAAATAAACTTCTATTCTGTTAACACCTGCAGATTTGGGTTTATTGTTACTGCAGCATTACCTAACCTAGACTGATTGTACACAGTATTCAGCGCTTTCAATGAATTAAGTAAAGTTGCTATTCAATTGGTAGGTAACTTGCATTAACATTAAAATACTGAATTGTTTCTGTACTCTTGGTAAATAGTGATTGTCCAACCCTAATGTAATCTCCGTGTCTTTGCCTCTTTAGTCCAGTCCCATACATGCTGCCACAACCTCCCATGACCCAGCAATTAAGGGTTATTAACTGGTACAATGGTTGTTCTATGGCCTGCATCTACTGTAATTCATCTGTGCCATGATATACCAATTGTAAAATACATTATCACCTGCTTTTAACCTATGAGGTCTTATTATCTCCCATTTAACAGACAACAAAGCCAGGGGTAAAGGTGAAGAAAATTGTGCAAGATTGTAGATTGTCTCACTCCAGAACTTCTGTGCTAACTACAGTAACCTATTGTCTCCAGCTTTAAGAGGATGATCTTGGTACTGCCTAAGAAGAGGTGCTAGAGGAAGGAGGAATATATATGAGTTTATTAATTGGTTTGAAGGTGAAACATGAGGGCCTTCATTAAGGAAAAAAAGCATTTTGGATGGTAAATAAATAAATCCATAAACAAACAAAAAACTATCACTTGTGGGCGCCTGGGTGGCTCAGTGGGTTGAGCTGCTGCCTTCAGCTCGGGTCGTGATCCCAGGTCCTGGGTTCGAGCCCCACATCGGGCTTTCTGCCCAGCAGGGAGCCTGCTTCCTCCTCTCTCTCTGCCTGCCTCTCTGCTTACTTGTGATTTCTCTCTGTCAAATAAATAAATAAAATCTTTAAAAAAAACAAAAAAACAAAAAAAACTATCACTTGTGAAGAAACTTTTAGAAGTAGTAACAACAGAATTTTAGGATGATTCGGTGAAGGGGAAAGGAGGTGGCATACAGTCCCAGAGAGGACAAGGAGGAGTGTGGAATCACTCCTAGGGGGAGAGATATGCATAGATGATTGATTTGCATGTTATTTGCCTCAACGTATTATTTCCCTAGCTGAACTATTAGAGCTGGCTTTGAGCAAGCAAAACAAATGTCAAGTGTAACTACCTGTCCACACAGAGAAGAATTACAAGAGAGAAGCATCTTGCTGCTCATACAGATCTGGGAATGCCTGTCTGTGTGATTTGGCACATGTTTTATACCCACCAAGCCACTAATGTTTAACTGTGTTTAGTGCATATTTCTCCAGTTTAAGCACCCTTATTTCAGGCATTGGGTAGGTAAATTTCATACACTATGATTATTATCAATGAAATTTCAGACACCAGATTTATGTTTGTCCTTTAGTCTGACCATTACACTGATCCTTGAGCAGTTAAGAGAAGGCTATGAAGTTTCCTATATTATAGGAAGACTTCGTTATAGGTAAGATGAGGTCATAAAGAAAATACTAGGAAACAGGAATTGACTGAAAAGGATGCCTCGTTTCCAGTATGAGGTCATAAGAACTGGTGGGTCTCCTCCCAACTCCTTCTGTTCAGAGGCGTCAGAGATGAAAACAATGTAGATCTTTTTGGAAGTGCTTATAGGATAGGTATTTGATGTGAGGAGCTGCCAGACCTACAGCAACTTTATGTGGACAAGAAGTAAACGGCCCTACTGTTCGGCCACTAAGGTAATAGAATTTATTTGTTATCACAAAATACCAATGTGAGGGGCACCTGGGTGGCTCAGTGGGTTAAAGCCTCTGCCTTCAGCTCCCAGGGTCCTGGGATCGAGCCCCATGTCAGGCTCTCTGCTCAGCAGGGAGCCTGCTTCCTCCTCTCTCTCTCTCTCTCTCTCTCTCTGCCTACTTGTGATCTCTGTCAAATAAAAAAATAAAATCTTAAACAAACAAACAACGCGAGTGATTATCTCATCTCTACCTAAATAACTTCCCACCACAAAGCCTATTATGTTTTCAGATGGCTATCTTTTTCTCTTTAGAAAGTTCTTCATTTTATTGATTTAATATCTACTAACAGATAAGTTAATGCATCAGTCTTAGTTCTTTGGTGCAATCAAAATACCACAATTATAATAAAGATAAACAACTACAACATTCATGACTATTTCCTATGTTGTCTCTGCTTTTAAATCTAAGTTATAGATAGAGAGGAGAAGGGAGCTGGAGGAAATTGGAGGGGAGACGAACCATGAAAGACTGTGGACTCTGAAACACAATCTGAGGGGCAGTGAGCGGGAGGTTGGATGAGCCTGGCGGTGGGTATTATGGAGGGCACGTGCTGCATGGAGCACTGGGTGTGGTGCATAAACAATGAACTCTGGAACACTGAAAAGAAATTTTAAAAATAAATAAATAATTTTTTTTAAAAAACATAAAAAAATCTAAGTTATGAGAATATTCGGGGATAGCAAAATAAATCTTTTCAAGTGTATTTTCTTTTTTACTTCAATGGGTGATTTATAGCTTTATAAATCAAATTACATTTTTGCGATTTCCTTAAACCATTAGTTTCAGACTCTCCAGCCATACTTATTTTTTTTTTCTTTTCACAGAGCTTTCTAAAATGTAGGTGAAAGGCTTCACTTCTTAATATGTTCCAACAGGTAAGATAGCATGCACATACTACTCTATGGCCCATTAGAAACAGACTTTTTTCTTCCTTTAGAAGAATTTATCATATTGAATACATTACATATTTATATATCTTCCGAAATCTATCATGTCTGAGAGTATCACTACTCATCAAAAAACAAACATCAGATAGAAAAAAGGGAGCCTGATCAGTGTCTGCTACAATGCTTCCAAGAGTCCACTGGGGAGTGGCTTACATGCCAGCATCTCTCTTTCTGGGTGTGGAAGTAACTTAGCAACTACATAACACTATCAAGTCTGCAGTTCATGCTTTCAGGAAACACAGCCTGGAGACAGGATCAGGGACAACATTGGTTCCATAAATATCAGGTGCATTGTGTTTGTTTTCCTTGATGAGTGGTGGGATAGAGGTCAATGTTCTTAACCACAAGTCATAAGCTAGGTTCAGAAGCTGAATCTGCTGGAGATAGTGCCCAGAGTCATTTGGTGGCCATCAACAACCCAGTAAGAACCCATATTAGCCCTCCATGTACTCAGGATAGCATACCTAGAAGACCAAATGTATCAGAAAAGAAGAACAATGATTCTCAGTTTAAGGGCTGGCTAACTGTCCAGCCTTCCTGACATTTAACCAATACTCCACATTCAGACCTTCCATATAATTTGTAGTTTCCCAAATCGTCATACTATTTCATGTTGTTACAATTCTTTCTGATGCTCCCCCTCTGCCTGGGAGGCTCTTTCACTTCTAATCCATAGTGCAAAATCCTAATAAACCATAGGCTTCCTGTGGAACCTTCTAGAACTTTGTTCCCACCAGTGTCTACTGTGCTTCATCCTCACAGTATGTCAGTTATCTAAGCACACAGAATGGGAGTTGCTCTTCTCTGATTTTCCAGGGTCTCACTAGAAGCTGGCACCAAGGAAGTACTTACTACTTGAGTTAGGAATGAAAGGGAAAAATGCACACATTAGGAAAGCCTTGCATTTTTTCCTGTACTACAGAGAAAATTCCTGCTGAGTTATGAAGATAGTGAGCTCTCAGAGCACGGCATTTTGTAATAAAGAAACCATCCCCATATTTTTCTCCTTTCCCAGAAATAGCACTGAGGTGTCAGGATATCCTCTGACACACTCAGCACAGCAGGATCCCATTGTGGGAAATAGGCAGTGTGTGTCTAGATCCATTTGTAATCTAAAAATCAACAAGCTAAAGAAGTTAGAAGGAAGAACTTCTATTTCTCTATGCTCAAGACAGAAATTCAGGCAGGGTGTCAGGTAAGAGAGTTCTACAGCAGCTTTTTTACTAGGATGAAAGTCAGTGTTATGCTGGGAAACCCTGAGCTTTGGAGATTCTTTTTTACCAGCTCTCAAAGAGGCTCCCAATATTAGTGCATTTACCCATTACATGACTTCAACCCTCTCTCAACTGCACATCAAAAAGGATGAACTGGAAATCAGCTAACTGGGATCAATGTAACCTGGAAAACCCCAAGAATCCCACACCTTGCAGCTTTATCTTCTTTTTCTTACAAATGCCCTTGGGGAATGGTGCATTGGAATATCCAATCAAAGCAGAACTTCTGAAGCAAAATCTGAATTCAAATAGACTACAAAATGGAAGTTTTAATCAATTCAGGAGATGCTCCATCCAAAGAAATATGGAAAATGAATCAACAGACAATATAATTATGCAAAATAATATCACTGACAGCCTCAGCTCAAGCATTCACAAACACTTTTTCTTTCCTCCAAATGAACTCCTGATTGAAAGGATGAGACATCCTCAATCATTTGTTTATCTGAGAAATGTGTGCACATGGAAAAGTGGTTAGTGAACTTATATTCATTATCTGCATTTTTTAGCTGCTGATGACAAAAAAATAGAGAAGAAAATATCAACTGGTTCTCCAAAATTAACCCCTTATTCATTATTTATAAAAATTTTATAGAAGCGGGAATACATTGTAATTTATTTAATACTACTGAGCATTTATAAAAAATGTAGTAACATTAACATACTGTATGATCTCTGTTCGAACACATCAATTTAATTAGGATACTCAAATCAAGAACACTTCAGCCATTAAATATTTTTAAAATATTAAAATTGTCAAATTTATCATCAGATGATAAAAATCAAAATTTTAGTAAATTGTCAAAATTGTCAAAAATTAGAAAACAGACTCAAACAACAGGCTATCAGAAGGGAAATCAGTAATACTGCAAGGATGATTAAACACAATAAAAATCACCTTGGTAATTATAATTGATACAAAAAAATAGGCTCTTCATTAATCTAATCACATTTTATTTTAATTTGTTAGGATACATATTATTTTATTTAAGAATTCGCAGTGGAATCCTCAGGGGAAAATAGGTCAGGAGTATTCTATTATTAAACACATATATATTTATCCCATTTTTTCCTCTCCTATAAGTGTGGACAAAAATGGAAAATGACCAGGAATTATCATAATTCCAATCTTGATAATGTTACAATGATGGACGCACACTGTTTTTATTCAGAATTTCATTAAAGTTTTTTTTTAATAGATTTTAAATAGATTATTTATGGGTTTGGATGTCATGACAAGTTCCTATTTAACTGGTGCTAGTTTTTTATGTAAATGGGTACATACTTGCCTCTCTGCATCTCTGGGTTTACTTAACTGCCCATTATTCTCTTTCTAGATACACAGAAAGCCTGAGTTCAGTGAAATACGCAACTAGAGGTAGCCACATGACTAAGATCTGACCATTAAATTGTGATTGGAATTGAATTGTGTCATCTGAGATTGAGGGAATGACGAGCTGAGGTGTCCTTCCCACATACTTTGTCCCTCCTTTGTGCAGCTGGGAGTGGAGGTCTCCTAGACAGCTGAGCCACACAATGGAAGGAGTAGATCCCCAAGTCACACTGGAGGAGAGCTGCCTGGAGACTGCAATGTTAGCGACAAGAAAACTTGTTATGTTAAGCCATAGAATCAGTGAGTTATTTGTTATGATTGCTCAATTACCCTGATTAATAGAACTACTGTCTTGTAGAAATACATGCTACCTGCAAACTACAGAGGGGCTGGTTGTGTTTTAGAAAATTTAATGCCAAATCTTTCTGAATTTCTTTATCATTACAATAAGTATTCCATTAATCCATTTTATCAAAAACACTGAAATTTTAGCGACTAGAAACCAGCATTTACAGCAAGCTATGAAGCCAAGACAGAGGCCTTTTAACAAAGACATTTAAAAGAAAAAACAAAACAAAAACAAAAAGTGAAGGGTCCACACTAGTTGGTAGCTGAACAGACCTTGAGTTCTACCAGCCAGCTATGTTCTCATTTCTTTCTGTTATCACATTGCTGGGGAAAGTCTATACGCCACACTGATGATGTTCATGTATGACTCTAACATTTGGAAAACATAAATAAATGATGGTGAGCTTGAAGATAATGATCATGATGATGGCTGATTATACCCACCATTTATTGAGCGTTCATTTACCATGCAATGAATACTTAACTTGATGATTTTAGTATTTTAGATGACCCATGTGAAAACAAAATTAGTATCTCCATTTTAAAGGTTTAGAAACTGAGACCTAAAATCCAATAAAGCTAATAAAGGTAGAAAGGTCAGTATAATTCGATGACCCATGTGAAAACAAAATTAGTATCTCCATTTTAAAGGTTTAGAAACTGAGACCTAAAATCCAATAAAGCTAATAAAGGTAGAAAGGTCAGCATAATTCTAAGACCCATGCTCTCAGCTACAACTCTAAAAGAAGTCAGAGACTTTTCAATACACCGGGCCCATCAAGGAACTGTGCTTAATATAATTCTGTGCCCCAATCCTGCTGCCCTCCTATTAAAGTCTAAATGGCATGTCATGTTTAAAGACCTTTCATGAGCCTACCTTTCCTGTCTCTATAATTTTTCCTGTCAGTTTCCCTAGATGTAAAAATTAAAGCTTTCTTTCATGTGCATGTGTGAGAGACAGGGAGTATAGTGGGGTTTGGGATTTACTTTTCTGGCTTAAGTAAGATTGAGAAATTTGGGTGGGTCTGGGATGATTCTTGAAATTCAAGTATGCATCTTAACAATGGTCTCCTACCAAGGGCAGCAGTATTGTGAGGGAAGAAAGAAAGTGTAATTGCCCTCTTGTTTGTTTCTGGGTTTTTTCTACCTGTTTTGTTTCATTCATAGTCCTATATTGTAAAACCCTTAATCACATATCAGATAGTGGCTATCCATGATTGCCAAGTTCCAGCTGTCCTTTGTTTCAGTCCCTTGATAAAAGATGGAATTAAAAGAGAATGCAAATATAACACAATAAATTTGAAAGTCCAGAAGGAAAGAACTAGAAATTTAAAGACAATGACAATTACCAAAGGAAAAGCAGAAAACTTGAATAGGCCAGTTTCTATAGAAGATACTGGCAAAGTGATTAAATATTTTACTCCTCTTTCCCCCAAAAGACACTTGAGCAAGAGAGTTTCTTGTTCTAGGTCTAGGCTTCTTCTAAGTAAGTGATAATTACAAAGATAATTAAGATTTTACAGACTGTAGGAATAGATGGGTATCTCATCAGCTCATTTTATATTGCAGGAATAGAATTAATAACCAATCTAAAAAAAGATGGTACAAAGAAAGAAAATTATAGAATAGGCATTAAGATATATTTAGAAATAGATAGAAGCCTATGTATATGCAGCAATTTTCAATAAAATACTACCAGAGAGAATCCAATAGCTATTTAGTAGATAAATATATTAGAAGCATAGAAGACTCACATTTCACTGACAAAACTAAAGGAGAAAAGTCATACAAATATTCCAGTACATGAGAAATTATTTACTAAGGTTAAGTAGTCATTTCTTATTTTTAAATGAAATTAAAACAGTAATAAAAGAAACATCCTTTAAAATGAGAGATATCTCACACATATACATACACAAACCCCACAACTTTTTACAAGCAAAACACTAAAGCCATTTCCACTGAACTCTGAATAAGAAAGATGCATAGGTAGTTATTATTTGAATTTAAATAAAAACATTTTTAATAAACTCAGGTAAAGACCAGAAGAAACATAAAACAGTATTTTTACCAAATACATGCTAATAAATATAGACAAGATGGTAAAAAAAAGAAAAAAACCTAACTAACAGAGAAACTAGTTAAGATGGTTGGATACGACACATTTTCAAAAATAGTTTCTGTCTACACTAGCAATAACCAGATATAAATGAAAATGGGAAGCATTCTATTCTTAAAAGTGACAAAAACTATAGCGTGTGTAGTAATCAATGTAGTAAGAAAATTTAGCATTTATAAGGAGAAAATTATTAAATCTTATTGGAAGACATAAAACAAGGTTTGTACTTCAGTTATAGCACATCTTATTCTTAAATGCAAAGAGAAAATAATGAAAATGTCAACCACCTAAAAATGAATTCATTTCTTAATTTATAACTCTAAACAGAACACTAAATTTTTGAACTGAGTGAATGAGTTAATAGTTCATATGTCAGAATATATTATGAGATTTGATGCATGTTTATTTCTCTTTTTACCTCAAAACAAAAATGAGAATAAAGATATTAAATATAATTTTGAAAACACAGATACAGTTAGAGAGAGAGAAGAAGATGGAGACCATGGACAAATGATGCCCAAGCAAATTTGGGAAGCCCAGAGAAGATGAAAGATAACTGACTTAGCTGAATCAATCTCACGCCACTTATCAAAATACAGTGAAAATATAGTGAAAAGTATATATATAGTTTATGTATGTATTCATATTTGTAAAATATATACTTAATTATAGTTATATGCATATTTTATGAGTGTCTATATATATTTTTAAATAATTTTTATTAACATATAATGTATTATTAGCCCCAGGGGTACAGGTCTGTGAATCACCAGGTTTACACACTTCACAGCACTCACCATAGCACATACCCTCCCCAATGTCCATAACTCAACCACCCTCTCCCTCCCCCCCTCCCCCGACAACCTGTTTGTTTTGTGAGATTAAGAGTCTCTTATGTTTGGTCTCCCTCCCAATCCTATCTTGTTTCATTTTTTCCTTCCCTACCCCCCAAACCCCCCACATTGCCACTCAAATTCCTTATATCAGGGAGATAATATGATAATTGTCTTTCTTTGATTGACTTATTTCGCTCAGCATAATACCCTCTAGTTCCCTCCATGTCGTTGCAAATTATATATACTTATTTACAAGTGTATTATGTTATTTTACATTTAGATCTTTAAGGAAATCCCCATTAATATGAAATACTTGGGTAATATAGTTGACACACAATGTTACATTGTTTTCAGGTGTACAATATAATGATTCAACAACTTTATACATTATGCTACGCTCACCACAAATGTAGCTACCATCTGTCACCATACAACAGGATTACAGTAGCTTTAACTCTGCCATACCTTTTATAGCTTGAGTAATTTTTGATATTTAAGTATTATAAGATATAGTGTCCCTTGAAAGGAATAAGCTATATATTGCATTACTTGGGTGGATTCCATGTTAAGAGACAAAAGCAAGATTCAGGGTGGTGTGTATAAAATGATTCTGTATTTATAAAAACAATGACTAAAACCCAAAATGTATGCATGTGAATTTGTATATTGCAATACAAACGTGGAGAAAGTTGTGTACTGCTTAGCTCTTCTGCTACAGGAAACAGACTGGCTGTTGTCCTTCTGGTCTGATCCTTGTTCTTGCTGAGGCCACAGGAACTGTAAGGTGCTGTCAGCCAATGACCTGGCACAGCATGGTTAGTAATGTAGGCCCATTCCTACAAGTTGTCAACTGCATGTCTGGCTGGTTGAGTCCCCATTAGCTTAGTCAAACTTTCTTAGTACTATACTGCAGCCTCAGACTCTATCTTTCTCTTCTCCTTCTCAGCAGTTAGACCTGACTAAATGCTCCCCCCAGTTTCTACTGGTTCCTTCACTCTCTCGTTCATAGGTATTTCCCCAATACACCTTGTTCACAGGTAATCTTGTCTTGGAATCTTCCTCTTGAGAACCCAAACTAAATGGAAGGATAGACTCCAGACATCAGCAGTGGTTACCTTATTTGGCTGAGAGGAATCAGGAAGAAAAAGGAAACAAATAAAGATGAGGGGGGAAAATGAATCAGAAAAAATATGTTCACAGTAAAAGCAACATGTATTGATAATGTGATCCCAATTGTGTTAAACTGTATGTATACATAAAGAACATATGTGTGTTCACAAAGAAATGCATACGAGTCTATCAACAAAGTGTTGATGGTGGTTATCTTATATTGGTATGTCCTTAGGTGACTTAATTTTTTCTTCCATTTTTATGTAACATATAATATTTAAATAATATTTAAATAATCAGAAATAACAGAATTTTCTCCTTTGTGGAAACAAAAAACAGGAGAAAACATATCCAATAGAGAAAAAAGAGAGAAATTCAAAGCATATGGTACTAATCTCAGATTCAGGCTTCTTAAATAACACAAATCTAATAAAATGAAATATGTCAAATAGTACTGGCAAAGTTAATGAAAAAAGTGAAATAAACATCTCTCAACCTCAAAATTTTCTATAAACAACAGATATACCAGTTTGAGTCCCATGTGTTGTGATTTGCCATGAACTTTCTCCATTCTATGAGATCTTGGCATATTAATAAGCCTTCAGATAGGGTAAACTACTCACTCTGGTTTGCTTAAGGACTTTCATTTTTTTTTTTTTTTTGCATGGGACGTAACTCAACCTAGAAAGTCCCCCAGTCCCAGACAACCTTGACCTCCACTTCCCTTACCTTCAAATGATATTCAGTAGAAGCTGAGGCCTGAGAAATGGGGCACAGAACCAGGCTTAGGCCATCTGCATTCATCTGCAGGAAGGTGAGTCTGAGTTTGCACTTTCAGGATAAAATACTTTTGATTTCTTTAGAGTTTTCTATAATTACAGAAAAGCTGAACAGAGAGGCACCTGAAATATTGTCCTCATATGATTGTCTTATAATAGACATTAGGAAGGATATTGAGTCAGACCAAGTTGGCTCTGGTTGAGCCTGTGGACCACAAGGTTAGTGTCTTCCCAGCACAACAGAACCTTCTCCTCACAGTAGCAGGAATACAAGCTCATGCTTCAACCACTTTGAACTTCTCCATGTGCCTGCCCTGTGATTACTATACTCTTCTCTGTCCCTGCAATTGGTGCATCCTTTTCTCTCTGCTAAGATTGTTCCACTCCTCTGATATAAATGTTTTATCCCTTTTTAAGGCTTAGTTCAAATGGTACCACTTCTGGGAATCCTTCCCAGGCACAGTAAGGAACTCTCTTCCTTAGGCTCACACATGTTCCAAACCTCTCTTCCAGCTCTTACCACATTGTAATGTGGTGATAGCTCTGTCTCTTCTGATCAGCTGGTGACCTCAAGGACCCTGGAGCTAGATCTCAAAGCCATCTCTGCCACCTACCACCCTTTTGATCTTGAGAAACTTAATGAAGTCTTACTGAATCTTAGTCCTCTCAAAGGTCCAATGTGGTAGTTGTCAGAATTCAATGAGTTCATATACTACAGGGCTTAGGAACATGCCTGGCGCAGAGTAAATTCTATACCGAGGTTGCTCTTAATACTATCTCTGTCCTCAGTGTACAGCTCAGTGCCATGCTCATGATCAACAAAGATCTACTGAATGGAAATCACTACTTCCATTGCTATTGCAAAGGCATATTATCACCAGAAAAAAAAAAAAAAAAGAGAGAGAGAGAGAAAGAGCAAAGCCAGGCCACAGAGAGCTGAAGCCACTGGTGAAGTACATCCCACCAGGGCTGGCCCCTATACAGCTAACACGTTCCCCTCCCATGGTTATATCTATGCATTACAGTGATCTCCATGACAGATGAATTGCCCTTAAGCCCTTAAGCTGGTTTTCCAATTAGCACTATGTAAACTTGATTCATGCCCCAACCTCACTGTTGGAGGCACCAGGTATGCCAAAATGATTGGAAGAGTGCTAGAAAACATAGCCCAAAGTTTCTTCACCATGTCTAAAACTCAAACATATCTAAAGCCTCGCAATGTAATGACATAACATAGAAGGGGGCAATAAACAAGGAAGTAGAAGGACCTCTAGAATCTGAAAAAAATTAAATTTGGAAGAAGGTAAAGTAATGTTCATAGTGGATTGTGAAATAACAGCCTGAAAGATAAGAAGAATCCAGAAAAGTGAGATGTAACTCAAAGATCAAAGAGTGTTTTATTTTTTATTTTTTTTTTTTAAAGATTTTATTTATTTGACAGACAGAGATCACAAGTAGGCAGAGAGGCAGGCAGAGAGAGAGAGGAAGGGAAGCAGGCTCCCTGCTGAGCAGAGAGCCCGATGCGGGGCTCGATCCCAGGACCCTGAGATCATGACCTGAGCCGAAGGCAGCGGCTTAACCCACTGAGCCACCCAGGCGCCCCAAAGAGTGTTTTAAATAGAAGAATGTCATCAAATGTGTCAAATGAAGCTGAGAGGTTAGAAGATGAAGACAAACACAGGGCAATTGAATTTAGTGACCTTGACAAGAGCAGTTTCATGCAGTGGTTTGGATGAAATCCCAACTGCAATGGTTGAAGAATGAGGAGAGAAGGTTAGTGACAGAACATATAAATGACTTTTTCAAGAAACACCCATATAGGAAAAACAACAGGTAGAAGAAACAGGGTGGTGCCTGGAGATGTAGAAGAAGCAAATTAGTTTTTCTTTCTTTTTCTTTCTAAAGAATGAGAATTCTATGTTGAAGAAAAGTTTTCAATGACTATTCAGGAGAGCCATATTCAGCAAAAAGGAGACAATCAAATGGTTGAATCCTTGAGGCAGTACGCAGGAGAGGAATCTAGAGCATGATGGGCTTGGCCATTGGTAGGAGGCAGGGCACTGACTTAATTTGAACATAAGGGCAAAAAAAATAAGCAGATGTTGAGGAAATGGATTTTAGCATTTGCTGTTGGGAGGATAAGGGAGTTGACATTCGAAATCTTCCATTTTCTCAGTGAAGTAAAAAGCAAGCTCAACAGTGAAGTGAGAAAGCCTAGGATTGTCTGTCAGTGGGTTTTAGGAGAGAAGAGATATAGGAATTAGTAGTTTTTGAGAGTGTAAAAATGAGCTTATGAGATAATTATGGTAAGACTACCAGACGAGGTTGACTCCTTTTAAATATAAAGTGAAGCTAATCTGTTGTAGAGGTTTTTCCAGCAATGTTCTGCCCTTTAGGTGTGGACATAGAGGGAATGGACAGCTGGGTACCACCAGGGTGGAGAATTTGTCGCCTCAGAAATAAAAAGGAATGAGCAATTTGTATTTGGAAAGATAGGATTATGATGGTGGGTCATGAGCTATAACTAAGAAAAACAAAATCCATAAATAAAAATGAGGGGTTTTTGTTCTAGTGAGAAATAGTGGTAACAACAGATTGGAGATCTCACCATATCTCCACTAAAAAACAGACTGGCTGTATCTCAATCAGTTTGTCGGATTCCAAATATTTGGAGTAAGACACTGGAGTTTTTTAGGGGAAAAAAACAGACATAGTGAAAGACTGGAGGAAAGGAGAACACTTGGGAGGCCAGATCTCTGGTGGGAGGCAAACAGGAAGTGCAAGAACACACAGCGTAAGGACAGGAGGTGTAGGAAAAGAACTGAACTATTATACATACCATTCTCTTGACCGTCACTTTTTTACACATAAAAATACCTATGTTACTCATGTCTTAACATGTCGATAAATACGGGTCTCTGTCATTGCTTTTTAATGGTGGCATAATGTCCCGTTATGTGTATTGGAGCTAATCCTCTACTGCTGGATAGTTAGATGGAGTCTATGTTGTTAAATATGTCTAGAATTATGAGAATTGTATCTATATCTTGGAAGACAATCTCATCCAGTATTTCTGGACATGTCTGAGTTCCCTCCACAGTCCCCAGAGTATTGCTCTGAATGACCATAACAATCTTTAAAATAAGGAAACTAGCATAAAATGTCGCAGCCTTCAGGACAGACCATCAGCTCCAAGACTGACATGAGAAGAGATCCCATGCACTTTTGTACTTTGAAATTCTAACCCAATTATATACTATAAGGTCATTATAGATGCTTTAGAGTAGATCGTTTGATTTTTTAAGAGGCTGATTTTCAATCCCAAGACAATTCACTTAAAACATACCATGGTATCAGGAAGTGCATCTACTTCTTAATTTTAATTCACCTTCACTTGAAAATATAATTCCACCCTTTAAGAAATATAGCATTTTGATGTGTTTGTTTGGTGCAAATCCATTCTTCCAATGCCCTGTTTAAAAATGTACCAATGTTTAACAGATGATCCCAGATCCTGAGGATTTTGAAATGCAGCCTGTGTTGCTATTGGAGGCAATTAAGTCTGTAGATTTGCATTAAATCGAAATATTATAACTGTCTCCTGAGCTGTTGCTTTTTTTGGAGGCCTCATTAAATCTTGTAGATAAACAAACAGAAAATATCTAGGCAGGTGTACATATACTTAAATATCACGAGGTGAGGGGGATGGGTATGTGCCTTATCTCAATATTGGAGCTGGGTGATTTTAAAGAAACTTCTACTACTTCAAGTAACTAAGAAGAAACTTTATTTTAAGTAACTTCCCCCTCCCATTCAGACTTCCATGAGTCATTCTCTGAGGTATTCCTAGCTCCAGGTCTCAGCATATATAATAAGTTTCCATGAATGCTTTAACATTCAGCTCTCTAGGCAGTTCTATTCAGAATATTAAAGATTGTATGTTTTTCCTTCTGACCTCACCAAAAATACCGTCAATAATGCTGCTAACATTCCCAATTTAAATAACAGGTAACTGTGGAGTTCAGCATTTTAAAAATCTCTCTAGCAAACACTTCTGTTGATAAAAGAGTTGGTGACTCAGGGGTATGTGATGAGTACAGATGTATTATAGAGTTAAAGGGGAGATGGAGAGGTTTCTGTATAAGAATCTAATTAGAGGGGGCGCCTGGGTGGCTCAGTGGGTTAAAGCCTCTGCCTTCGGCTCGGGTCATGGTCCCAGGGTCCTGGGATCGAGCCCTGCGTTGGGCTCTCTGCTCGGTGGGGAGCCTGCTTCCTCCTCTCTCTGCCTGTCTCCTCTGCCTACTTGTAATCTCTGTCTGTCAAATAAATTAAAAAAAAAAAATCTTTAAAAAAAAAAAAGAATCTAATTAGAAAACAAAGTGGAAGTGGTTGGGGAGGGGTCTGTTCACTTGTTCACTGGTTATCCTCCTATTTTTTTTTTTCTTTAAAAAAAAGAAAGGGGGCTCCTGGGTGGCTCAGTCAATTAAAGTCCAACTCTTTTTTTGTTTTCTTTTTTTTTTAAATTTAAATTCAATTAATTAACACATAGTATATTATTAGTTTCAGAGGTAGAGGTCAGTGACTCATCAGTCTTATGTAATACCCAGTGCTCATTACATCCAGTTACTCATTCCCCCACCCCCTCCCCACCAGCAACCCTCAGTTTGTTTCCTATGATTAAGAGTCTCTTATGGTTTTTCTCCCTTTCTGATTTCCTCTTCTTTTATTCTTCCCTCCCATCTCCCACAGTCCTCTGATTTGCCTCTTAAATTCCACATATGAATAAGATCATATGATAACTGTTTTTCTCTGACTGACTTATTTAGCTTAGCATAACACCCTCTAATCCATTCACATCATTGCAAATGGCAAGATTTCATTTTTTGATGGCTAGGTAGTATTCCATTTTGTGTGTGTTTATCTGTGTGTGTGTGTGTGTGTGTGTGTGTGCACGCACGCACACCACATCTTCTTTATCTATTCATCTATTGATGGACATCTGAGCTCTTTCCATAGTTTGGCTATTGTAGACATTGCTGCTATTCATATTGGGGTGCAGGTGCCCCTTCGGACAACTATATTTGTATCTTTAGGGTAAATACCCAGTAAGGCGATTGCTGGGTCATAGGGTAGCTCTATTTTCAACTTTTTGAGGAACCTCCATACTGTTTTCCAAAGTAGCTGCACCAGCTTGCATTCCCACCAACAGTGTAGGAGGGTTTCTCCTTCTCTGCATCCTCACTAGCACCTGTCTTTTTCTGACTTGTTAACTTTAACCATTCTAACTGGTGTGAGGTGATATCTTACTGTGGTTTTGATTTGTATTTCCCTGATGCCAAGTGATGTTGAGCATTTTTTCATGTATCTCTTGGCCATTTATCTGTCTTCTTTGGAGAAATGTCTGTTTATGTCTGTTGCTCATTTCTTGATTGGATTATTTGTTCTTTGATTATGTTCTCTTGATTTGGGCTCAGGTCATGATCTCTGGATTAAGAAATCAAGCCCTGTGTCAGGCTCTTTGCTTGGCAAGGAGCCTGCTTAAGATTCTCTCTCACCCTCTACCCTCCTCCAACTCCAGCTCCACTCACACACTCTCAATTAAAAAAAAAAAAAAAAAAAAAAGGAAGGAAGGAAATGATGAGACTATGTAGAAAGTATGATAACTAAGCCTATTATCTTCAGTGGAAAATCAAGCACTGAGATACTATCACCACCAGTGGACACTGACTTTGGTATAGCCCCATTTCTTTCTACTTTAGAAATATTTCTGACTTTGATTTTAGAACTTCAACATTCCTAAAAAATTAAAAATTTAAAAAAAATTTAAAAAGGGATGCCTGGGTGGCTCAGTTGGTTAAGCAGTGCCTTCGGCTCAGGCCATGATCCTAGGGTCCTGGGATCAAGTCCCATATCAACCTCCTTGCTTAGCAGGGAGTCTGCTTCTCCCTCTGCCTGCTGCTCCCCCTGCTTGTGCTCTCCGACAAATAAATAAATAAAATCTTTTTAAAAATAAAAATAAAAAAATAAAAGGAACTAAAAAATTCCTCAAATGCTGTTACTCGTTACAAGGCTGGTCTCTCTTCTCCTCCTTAAGGGGCATATATAAATTCACCACCTGGCACTGAGGTCTGTGACATTCAGGCACCTGGTTGGAGGTACACAGCCTCCCTTTTATTTATTTTTTTTTATTTTTTTTTAAAGATTTTATTTATTTATTTGACAGAGAGATCATAAGCAGGCAGAGAGGCAGGCAGAGAGAGAGGAGGAAGCAGGCTCCCCGCCGAGCAGAGAGCCCAATGCGGGGCTCGATCCCAGGACCCTGAGACCATGACCCGAGCCAAAGGCAGCGGCCCACTGAGCCACCCAGGCGCCCCCACAGCCTCCCTTTTATGGCAGTGGTCACATCTTGGGAAGGAGAGCATTGCTTAAAAAGGCATCAAGCTCAAAGCAAGAGTTTGTGCTTTGTCCCTCATGAGGTACACAGACAACTTTGAATGAGTCACTTTTCCAAGTCACTTTTTCCTTGGTAAAATGACAATGAAGTTAGGTTTGCTAACCCACATAAATGTTTTGCTAAATGAGACAATGTCTAAAAAACTGATAAGTAAACTTCTACTGTGATGAATATAACAAAGTGGTAAAACAGTAAGATGACCTTGATTCTACTGCGGCTTTATTGCTTCTACCTGAGGTAACCTGGGCAAATTACTTAAGCTTTTTAGGCCTCAGCTTTCTTACTTGTGAAGGGATGCTCTGTAGGATTTTTGGGAGCATTATATTGTATAACATATATAAAGTGTTATACTCAAAACAGTCATCAGTCAATAAACACCAGTCAATATTTTTTTAATCAAAAAATATCAGCCTCAAAGATGGGACAGTTTTATCTTCTACAAGGTTAATAATTGCAATAGATGAAAACCCATCAAATAAGTTCAAATCCACGAGTTCATAGGGCCATTATCTTGGAAAGATGATAGGCAAAGAAAAACAAACAGAAAAAAACCCATAATCTGAAAAACTAGTAAATAAAACATATAAAGCTTTTATCCTGTCTTCCTAATATAAACTGTATGACTGGCTAACCAAAGAGAAGATGAGGGAAGTATGTCATCACAGAATTATTTCAACTAATATGTAAAGAAATATAGAATTTGAATGTTACCATTTTCAACCCTCAATTATTTAATGAGCCTAGGCATAAAAGACCAATATCTGCTAACATCAAAGGAAGAACAAAGGACGATAACTCCAATTAAATCTCACTGAAGTGATAGAAGCTGAGCCTGATTCAGAGACTGCCATCACGAATTCCAGACTATGCAGAATTGTACAGGTCTAATGGGTTTGGTCTCTCAACAAATAAATTGTATGTAATAAAAAAGAAAAAAGATGAAAGAACTTGCAGATTTAAAAAAAAATTAAAAGATGTGACTAATTGGAAAAAATAGGCTAAACTATAATGTCCACAGATGAGTTCACTTGGGTGATAAAACTGAAACAGTATCAAGCAAGCACTTACTACGATCAAAGTCAGCACAGCTGCAGAGGGGGTTTGATGGGGAATGTGTCTGAAAGCAGGCAAAAGGGATGAGTCTGGGGTGGCTGGCCGAGTTAAGTGTATTTTTCTTCAAACAATTCATTAAGCTACAAATTTGTTTTACGTGGCTTCCTGCATCTGTTTATTTTTTATTTTTTTAATAACATACAACATTCTTATTTTCTTTAAGATTTTATTTATTTATGTGAGAAAGAGAGCCAGAGAGAAAACAGTCTGTGGGGAGGGGCAGAGGGAGAGGCAGAAACAGATTCCCCAACGAGCAAGGAGCCTGTTGCAGGGCTCTATCCCAGGACCCCAGGATCATGACCTGAGCCAAAGGCAGATGTTTAACTGACTGAGTCACACAGGAACCCAAGTCTGAACATTTTAAATGAAAACCAAAACCAAAACCTTGGTACCCTTAGCATCAACACCTAATCCAATGCATCACCAACTCAGGGAAAATCACACAAAAGAATTTGCTTTTGACAAAGTTTCTACTACTAGTAAGGTACCTTAATCTTACTTCTTACTACCATAGTCAGAGTTACCTTCTTGAAATATATACATCTCCCTTCCCCCAGTCTATCAGAGAATTAAAGACAACACTTTGCAAGATACCTCTTATCCATGAATGTCAGATCTTTAAAATACACAGAATGCATGTGCAGCACCTGGATGGCAAGGTAGATTAAGTGTCGTTCTCTTGGTTTCCACTCAAGTCATAATCTCAGGGTTCTGAGATTGAACCCCACCTAGGGCTCCATGCTCAGTGGAACATCTGTTTGAGATTCTCTCCCTCTGCCTCTGCCCCTGCCCCCACTCATGCTGGCTATCTCTCAAATTAGTTAACTAATTAATTAAATCTTTAAAAAATACAGAATGTGTGTGTAACAAATGTTAAAAATAGTACTTGAGAAAGCAGATTTATCCCCGCAGATTCTTGTTCCCATTACCTAAAATGACATTTCAAACCTTTTCTATTTCTCTCTTTAGTAAGCATTCTGAGGTTTCCATGTTTATCTCTATACACTATTTTTGCAACTTTAAAGCCAATAGTCTTTGGAATTTTCAACAGTAACAAAAATAATGTTTCAAAAATGAAAGATGTATTTTGAGGTACATCTAGGCTATTCTAGGGTACACATAAAGTTCTGATGCTAATAGCCCCCACTATAGAGTACATTTCCTTTGTATTTCTGCAGCATATGAGTGAAATGATAGTGGCTGGTCCAGATTTTCTAAAATAGAACGTGAGAATCCCAGAATGTTAATCCTGCCAAGCATCTTCAAGATATGGCTGGCCCAATTTCTAGGTAAGAGAGGTGATATTTCCATAGGTATTACATGTACCCAACTCCTAACTGATGCTTCTAACTTTGGGTCTGGCATATTTCCAAGGTGTATTATACTTGTGCTTCTATTAATTTAAATGACAACCCAAAGAAGTAGATACCATTCCAGAATAGAACCTAAAACACAAAAGGAGCACCAGAATTAAGTGAGGGCATACAGCTAGGATTCAGAACCAGGTAAACACTGCTTTTAACCCATGCTCTTGCCATTTGTTTTGTCACTGTCTTGTTTTCTTAGCAAAGCCACTGGGTGTGAAGGGAAGAAGCAGACCTAATGAAGAAATGGAAATACCCAAGGAGAGATGAATCTCAATCAGTGGAGTCAGGGGTTGGGCAGAAGCAGCATAAAACTTAAAGTTACTAGACTCTTTGGCAGGGACAATCCAGGCTACGACTACACTCTGGTTTCAGATGGTTTCTCATTGACAGGCTGCAATATTCTGGAAATTAATCCTCACCAGAGGTGGGTAAGGAGGGTAAATTATACAGGAAAATAAATATTAAATCTTGAATAGAGTTGACTTACTCTTATTTTTTTTTCTCCAGCCTTTCAAAAAAGACAAATAGAATATTTCCAGAACATTCTATGTGCCGAGCACTATGTGAGGTGCTCATATCATAAACTGAATTGGACACAATCCTTGACCCAAGGTAACTCAGAGTCTTGCTGGAGGATTCCAGCACCTGTTATTTGCATTCTTGTTCTTCTCTTGAGGAGGGAAGCCATGTTTTAGAGCTTCCAGTAACACAATCCTTATTTCTCTTGTCTGTTCTATACCCACCTCCTTCCCTGGCTTCTGTCTTCTCTAAGCTATTGTTTTTCAATGAACTATCGGGGGCGGGGGGAGTGGCAGAAATGCTGAATCACACTGAATCTTCCCATCAATGTTGAGAGATTCATTGCACTGAAAAATGCCAAGTTCCCCCATTACTGGCACCCGGACATCATTCCACTGACCATTTCTAACTCCACTGATGTCATAAATATAACTGAGCCAAAAAACTAATTGTCCAACATTGACGAGAAAGTAGGGGAGCATGTGGAATCCCCTTCTGGACTCTTTGAATAATTTTGCAGAATTAAAGAATTTGTGTAATTTCTCCAGGGACATGCTCGATTATTCTGCATCAGCTTTGTAACAAATGGTGATAATAGCTATTTTAGAGTTTAATGTAACAGGAGCCCAGGCGGAGAAACAGGTGCAAAGGGAATTAAATTAAAAAACATTTTTCTTTAGAAAATCAATCTTGCTTATGTTTCCTGTACAAAACTAACTGTTTTGTCTGGCTCCCCACCCTCTCTGTATTGCTCACACCCCCATGTGAACCCAGGACCACTTGAAACCATCGGTTATGTCACCTACTGTCCACCAAAAGCAGCTCTTACTTCAATTCTGGAAGCATGGGGAAGATGAATTTAAAATATCTTAAGATCTATGCTGTGAATCATTAATAAATTTCTTGTTACTGATGTGGGGTTTTTTTTAAGATTTTTATTTATTTATTTGACAGACAGATCACAAGTAGACAGACAGGTAGGCAGAGAGAGAGAGGAGGAAGCAGGCTCCCTGCTGAGCAGAGAGCCCAATGCTTGATCCCAGGACCTTGAGATCATGACCTGAGCCGAAGGCAGAGACCTTAACCCACTGAGCCCCCCAGGTGCCCCTACTGATCTGTTCTTAAACTCACCTCTTTCCTGAGTCTAATAAAAATAATACTATAATCACTTGTTATAAGCTCAGCACTATACATGTTTATATGCATCACTTCATCTAATCTTCACCACTGCACTCAGACCAGCCATCACTTCATCTAATCTTCAAATAAGTAAAGAGTGGTTATTAATCCATTTTACAGATAATGGGGTTAGGTAGCTTACTCGAGACATACAACTAGTAAATGCCAAAATGAAGACCTGAGCCCAAGAATGTCCAGCCAACCCCCAAAGAAATAACCCTTGTTCAGGCCCTTCTGGCACCAGAATATTGCCTGCATTAGTCAAGGGTGTTTCCTCTAGGATGACTACAAATCTCTAATAGTCTTCCAATAATCTTTTTTACTTAGGTCTTTTAAGATGTCCAAAAATTGATACAACTTTTGCTCCTACACTAGAAGTGGGAACTTGGTAGAACTTACTAGAGACAGATAAAAAAATCTTTTTTTAAAAAATATTTTATTTATTTATTTGACAGAGAGAGATCACAAGTAGGCAGAGAGGCAGGCAGAGAAAGAGGGGGAAGCAGGCTCCCTGTTGAGCGGGGCTCCATCCCAAGACCCTGAGATCATGGCCCGAGCCGAAGGCAGAGGCTTTAACCCACTGAGCCACCCAGGCACCCCAGATAAAAAAATCTTAAATACAAAATGTACCTTATATGCTTGTGCAAGTGTGTGTGTGCACGCGCACACACAGACACACACACACACACACACATCTCCCAACTTACAAATCTTACAGAGTGTGGTCTCATTATTACCATCAAGAATCCCATGAGTGAAGGAAAAGCTTAGCTGGGCAACTTTCTTTGTCCTCTAAATTCTAGATTCTTCTCTGATCCTCCTCTCTGTCCCATGCTGCTCATATCTCAAGCCAACTGGCTCTTTCCATTTAAATTTATAATTGCTCTATCCATTAAATAAAACAATTCAATCTTTGAGTCTGAATTGTTAAAAAGTCACTCAAAATGCAATTCCATTTATTTCCTCAGGATTAGTTCCTCTTGTTTCTATTTTTACACAGTTAAGCATAGCTAGAAATTCTTAGTGCGCTGTGAAATAGTGACCATAGCTCTTTAGCAATCTGTTCCAAGTGCACTTGATTTGCATATCCTTTTTGGAGCTGAGAAAGATGGGGGACCACTCTGGGCTTGGGTGGGAAAAAGCCAGCAAATATAGTATATTGGCTCCACTGGAAAACTGGAAAATGCATATATATGTACCCATATGCATATCCATATAAGTGTATACCATACCATACTATACTATACTATACTATACGTATATTTCTATACAGGAGATTTAGAAGACCTTCTTTTTCTGAAAATAATTGATATTGGGCCACCTAAAATAGAAACATTTACAATAAGTAGCAAAGTTTCATTTGAGGAGAAAGAAAAAAAATTGGAAGAATGAAACTATGTATGCAAATATGTATATTTCCCTTAAATTTAGTAACATTTATGTTTTAATTGCTCCAAATACTAATCCTATGAATGAATACAATATGGATCAAGTCCTGACTTTTCTGAGTAGTTTTTCTTTACACGTTTTATGATTGCATGGTATTTCATCTCTACTTCATGTTTGCCTTTTTCAGCCTGTTCTTAAAGTCCCCATACTTAAAGCACCAAAAACAATTAGTACTTCCACAGTATACCAGAGGCTTTGCTTAATCCTTTGGTAGTCATTTTTCTCCTTCTTCTTCCTCTCCCCTTCCCTCACCCCCTTTTTCTTCCTCTTCCTCTTCTTTTTGCAGAGCCAGGCCTGCATCATAATTATTGTTTCCCTGTCTCCCTTCCTTCCTTTCCTCCCTCCCACACTCCCTGCGTATCCTGTCTTCCTTCCTTTCTTCCTTTCCTTTTTTCCAACACTTGATCATCCATAGTTGTGGGTGGGATTTGAGTAATTCTCCAATACGACTGCCAAGGATCCATGATATACAGCATGTATTACAAGGTCTGCAATTCCATTTCATGACTGATGTACCTTGAGTTTTTACTGTATTAGAAGATGCAGCATTTAGAAATCAGTTAGCGATGATTTACACAGACATAATAGATGAGTAGAAAAGGGAAGTAGAGATGAATGATTGAGTGGAGGCTGGTGTTAAAAGTGTTTTGTACATTAGTGAATCTTTTCATGGTATAAAGACTCACTTCCATTCACATCCTCCTAATGCTGAGGACTTGAGACATGAAATGTCCACATCGATCATCACTCAATTAGAGAATACATACTACTGCATCTCATCTTCCTCACTCAACATAGGTCATAGACATTCTTCACATTAGTACATATAGAACAGGCAAGGATCAGAGAGGTTAAGTAACATAGAAAAATTCCTATAGTTTGTTGATGACAGAGCCAGGTAGAGGCACCCCAACACCTTGTCCAGTTTTTTTTTTTTTTTAATTAATCCACATTTGCCATAGGACTTATTTTTTAAAAATAAAAGATCTTGGCATTGATTATGTAAATTTATTATCCCCCACCCTTTCAAATCTTAATCAAGAACTGGTAAACAAAGAAATTTGGTGCAGTTCCAACAATATGAGCAATTCTGTGGTTAAAATGCAACTGCAAGGAATTGGAGTTTGGTCAGAATACCAGTTCTAACACCTGTTCTCTTAAAAGAATATTTCTTTACTTTCCAAAGGAGGACAGCAACATTTCTGATTCTACCTGCAATGTGGTCATTCAAAATCCATTACTGAGGAACGGGATTTAGAAGTTAATGTTACATTTTATACTCAAGGAAAAACCCATCCATTCTGCTGCTAGAGAGATAGCCCTACATGGAGGTTGCTCAGAAATTTAAAAAGTGCTTTTGGCAAAATTACTTCTAAAATTTGAAAGGGAGATTTACAACATCATTAGTCACTGTAATTACAACAATAATTTAAGAAAAGCTAAAGTCCCTATATTATTAGAGGCAAACAGACATTACCAAAAATATACTGAAAAGGGATTTACAATAAAATCAAACACCTCCCCTCAACTAACCAAAAATAAAAGAACCCCAGCTGCCATAACCCTAGGAGAGTAGCTCTTGCACAACGTAATTGTTTTCATTTACATGTAGCATTCTAGGTCACAGGTATGCTTAGTTCTTTATTTTTATATGAAGCCCCAGAGATGTGTGCAGCAGGATAGACTTACTTCCAAGTGGGAGTTAATATTGGAATCTCTTGAGCAGTTGATGCTGGATTTCCCAGTCCATTATTTTTTTTTTAAGATTTCATTTATTTATTCGACAGAGATCACAAGTAGGCAGAGAGGCAGGCAGAGAGAGAGAAGGAAGCAGGCTCCCTCTGAGCAGAGAGTCTGATTCAGGGCTTGATCCCAGGACCCTGGGATCATGACCTGAGCCGAAGGCAGAGGCTTTAACCCACTGAGCCACCCAGGCGCCCCTCATCTTCCCAATCTTAAAATGCAAAATCTGAATTTTCCCACAATCTGCCCAATTTTGCAGGTGCAAAAATTTACCTTTTGGAAACACTGCAGGTATAAATAATGTAATATGGATTGATAATACTCATCACAATCTGTGCAGTGGGACCCAAATAGCTCCTCCAACTCCCAAGTAACATGTTCATGTTCCTAAGTTCAACATAACAATAAATTTGAATTCAAGAAGAATGTTTCTGATTTTAATTTTATTCAGAGGAAGACAGGTAGAATGATAGACAGATGGTTGGATGGTTGGGGAGAAAGATTTAAATGAGCTGTAACTTCTTTTTTTTTTTTCATTTTGAAATAACTCCAAACTTATAGGAAAGTTGTAAAAACAGTACATAAAAAACCCTATCTTTTTACTGAACTGCTTGAGAATAATGTGTTGACATGATATCCTGTCATGCCTGACTAGTTTAATGCATTTTTCTACAAAATGATATCAAAATTAGGAAATTAATATCAATACATTACTACTTTGAACCCTCAGACCCCATTCAAGTTTTGGCAGATGTCTCAATGATGAATTTTGCAGTAAAAGGATCCAAATCAGGGTCATGCACCACATTTACTTTCATGTCCTCTGGGTCTCCTTTAAGCTGTAAGAGTTTCTCAGTTTTTCTTTGGCCTTTATGGCCTTGACATTTTTTAAGCTTACTCACCAATTATGTGATAGTATGTCCCTCAGTTTCGGTTTATCTAATGTCTCCTTAAGATGATATTCTGTTTTGATGCCTGTGGCAAGATTGTTACAGGAGTGTTGCTGTGTTTTTCTTCCTCCATCCTATCAGACTATGCATGACTGTGATTTGTTCTATTACCTATGGTGTTAACTTTGAACATTTGAGGAAGAGCATGTCTGACACACTTTTAAGGCTAAGTTAGTCACTTTGGACTCCTTGTAATTAATAAATATTTTGTGGGGAGTTACTTTGAAGCAATGGAGATACCAGATCACTCACCGACATTTGATTTATTCATTTGTTAATTCATATCAACTCGAATTCAAGATTTTTCTTTTTTGCTCACTGGGTGACAATGTTAGATGTTGCTACCAGAAATGCCCATGAATTGGCTCTTTTCCGTTATGTCTCTTATCAAGCTTTAAGCAACCTCTTTCTTTTGGGCAAAACAAACTGTTCCAAATGCATCTTGTACTTTCCCTGTCCCCACTTGATAATCCAGAATTTCTCTAAAAAGCCCAATTCTTTTTAGTGGAGAATGGTATTTAGCAACCAAGGACTGGGTACTTAGAAACGACGTTTTTTTTCATTCTCATGGGGGCACTGCTGCTCCCAAGACCTCTTGGTGAACAGAGGTAGGCAATATATATATACATGCATATTCACATACATATATATTTGCAATGTCTAAATTTATCTCCACCCACATTTATATCTATTTTAATTCCCATATTTCTATCCATCTATCTGTATTGGTTTTCTAGGACTACCATAACAAAATAGCACATCCTGAGTGGCATAAACAACAGAAATTTATTTGCTCTCAGTCCTGGGAGCTTGAAGTCCAAGGTCAAGGTGTTGGCAGGTCCTCTCTGCCAACTCTCTGAGTCCTCTCTCCTTGACTTGCAGATGGCCTTTCCTCTGTGCACAGGCACTCTGGGCTCTCTCTGTGTGCCCAAATTTCCTCTTCTTATAAGGACACCAGTCAGATTAGATGAAGTTCCACCCATATGACCTTTTCTAACCTTAGTTACTAAGGGTATCTTTTAACTTAGTTACCTAAGTTTCTCATCAATAAATACAGTTGCACTCTGAGTTATGAGGGTTTGGGACTACCACATATTAATTTTAGGGAAACATAATTCAGTCTATTACATCTGTCAACCTAATTATGAGTTTACCATCAATTCCTAAACAAAACCACAAGGCTTATCCCAGTTTTCTCTCTATATTTTGTAAAGGTATTTTCTAATAGTAAGACATCTGACTCGAATTATATTCAATGTATTTATATCTCTTATTAATCCTGCTAGTATATAACCAATCTCCCATCTCACTGAGCTGGCAAGTTATCTTCTATACCCCCTGCCCTTCCTGGGGCAGAAGTCCTTCTGACTCCATTAAGGCCCCAACACTTCCAGACACATGCTCTTCCGTTCTCTCAAACACCAGCACATGCACACACACAATACCTGATTTGTTGGACCCCAGCAAATGTCCTTGGTCTGAATTAGTCCCAAATGAAGAAGGGATGGAGAAAGCAAGGGAGAAAAGTAGGAAGTGGTGGAAGGAGGGAGACAGACAAGCACTGGAAAGAAATAAAATCCAGTTCTAACAGTGGATTAACGTCATTTTTTTCCCTAATCCATCCATACTTCCTATGTTAACATGCATAACCAAATAGGAGTTATTGGGGCACCTGGGTGCCTCAGTCAGTTGAGTGTCTGACTCTTGATTTCAGCGTGGGTCATGACCTCAAAATCATGAGATCCAGCCCTGTGTGCGGCTCAGCACTCAGCTGGGAGTCTGTTTAAGATTCTCTCTCTGTCTCCTTCTGCCCCTCCCCCTGCTGTCTCTCTCAAATAAATAAATCCTTAAACAAACAAATGAATGAACAAATAGGAGTTACTGACTAACAAGATTATAGATGATTGAATAATGACATTATCATGCTAAAGGAAACTGGGTGAAAATAATAGTAGACTTCTTCAGTGCCCAACTTCAAAATAAGGAAAAGAAACTTATCTTCTCAGAGCTAAACTGTGAAAATAAAACAAAATAAATGAGAATAGACATTTCCAAAATCATCTATAAAGTCATCTACAAAGACAGATGGGTTGACTAACCTCGTCAAAAGAAGTCGATGATATTAATATTGAAAGGAAGACTAGCAATCAGAATGGGAGCTGGTTAACAATGGACTTTACATTCAGAAATAATAATCATAATAATTAGGCATTTGTTTCAAGACACCATCCAAACACTATCCTCAGAGGTATGGGTGTCCTGATTTATTCATTCAAGTTCCAGGCCCAGTGGATGTGGAAAAGGATGCATCAAGATACCATTAGCTGGTGCCATAAAAGATAAATTAATGAAAGAATTGTCTGTTAACATCCTAAGAGTCATAAAGCAAATTTCTATTTATAATGGTGTTTTCCTATAGAATTTTCTTTAGCAGCAGTAAAATCACCGTGTTATGTTGAAGGATCCCTAGGAGAGAAGGGGTAGCATTAGAACTAGTGCTTTGGGAATTGCACAAAATGTCATCATGCATCACTGGGAGAGACATTCCTCATCACTGGGAATGTTGCCCTCTTGCGGCCAAGTGTGTCTGCTTCCTTTAGGCAAAGTGGTATCTGGTTCTCACACCAGTGTCTTTAAATGAAGACAATGAGGTTAGAATCTAACTAAATTATGTGATGATTTTTTTTTTAACATTTGTTTATTTATTTCAGAGAGTGAGAGAGAGAGAGAGAGAGTGAGCAAGCAGGGTTAGAGGTTTTCATATTCACTCCATCCAAGTCCCTTGATTATGGAACAAGAAACTGAGGTCCAGGAGCCTCTGGGTGACTCATTCAGTTAAGCATCCCACTCTTGGTTTCAGCTCAGGTCACGATCTCAGGGTTCTAACACCAAGCCCTGTTTGGAGCTTCTCACTCTGCAGGGAGTCTGCGGGAGATTCCTTCCTCATCTCTGCCCTCCCCCCATCTACCTCTTGCTCTCAAATAAATAAATAAATAAATAAATAAATAAATAAAATCTTAAAAAAAAAAAAAAGAAAGAAAGAAAGAAAAAAAGAAGGGCACCTGGGTGGCTTAGTGGGTTAATCCTCTGCCTTCAGCTCAGGTCATGGTCTCGGGGTCCTGGGATCGAGCCCCGCATCGGGGTCACTGCTCAGCAGAGAGCCTGCGTCCCCCTCTCTCTCTGCCTGCCTCCTTGCCTACTCATGATCTCTCTGTCTCTCTCTGTTAAATAAATAAAATATTTTTAAAAAAGAAAGAAAGAAAGAAAAAGAAGAAAGAAAGAAAAAAAGAAACCAAGGTCCAGTGGTAAAGTGTTGGTCCAAGATTATAGAGGATATTGGGGCGCCTGAGTGGCTCAGTGGGTTAAGCCTCTGCCTTTGGCTCAGGTCATGATTTCAGGTCTTGGGATCAAGCTCCGAATTGGGCTCTCTGCTCAACCGGGCCCTGCTTCCCCTCTCTCTCTGCCTGCCTCTCTGCCTACTTATGATCTCTCTGTGTCTAATAAATAAAAATCTTTTAAAAAAAAAGATTATAGAGGATATTAACACCATTATTTGAAGAAAACATATTATTAATAATACCACTGAAAATACAACTTTCTGAACATGTAAAAATGTATTTAAAATCATCTTTGAAGAACTGAGGATTGTTTCTTTCCTACTTGGGGCTGTGCAATATTTGCGTGTAATATGAAATGTAGTCTGCCCAATGGTAGTCCCAGAGCTTGGCACCACAGCCTGGGGATTCAGATTATTGTTTATAACCTAATGTGTCTTTAACAAACTCTATGAAAGGAGCAAGGCCAGGCTTGATACTAAGACTGACAGTCAAGTAATTAAGAAAAGGAGTCCCAATTTATAATACAATAATAACAAAGTTGCAAACATCACTCTCCTCAAGTCCCTAATTGGTCTATATAAATGTTTGATCATACTTACTGTTTTGTTTTTAGAAGTGTCAATATATACATCTTCTATGCCTTGTCTATCCCATAAACAGGTACACAAAAGCACATCATTTCAATGTCACAATCTGCAAATGGGTATATATTGACCTAAGCAAATTCTACAAAGGGCTAATGATGCCTTAGATTGAATTGCAATTTGCATTTTACAGACAACTTTTGGCATTTGCATATAGCTTAATTTTCACTAAAATCCTATGGTGCTTGATATTATGGGCTGAATGATTGTGTATCCTCATCCATTTATATGTTGAAATCCTAACCCTCATTGCAATGCTATGGTGGAGGCCTCTGGGAAGTGATTAGTTCATGAGGGTGAAGTCCCCAGGAATAAAGTTAGAGTTGCTTTAAGAGACCTCAGGGAGTTCTACCCATCGTTCCACTATGTGAGGACACAGGAAGAAGGTGGCCATGTATGAACCAGGAAGCAGGTTCTCACCAGACACCAGATCTGCTAGTATAAGGACCCTGGCTTCCCAGCTCCAAAATTCTGAGAAATAATTTTCTGTTGTTTATAAACTACCTAGTTCATGGTATTTTTGTTACAGCAGTCTGAACAACCTAAGGTAAATGAAGATTGCATGCATTTTGCAAATGAATAACCAGAGGCTTCAAGAAGATTTTCATAAATTATACTGATTTATTTTGTTAAGATTTTATTTATTTATTTGACAGAGAAAGAGAGAAAACACAAGCAGGGGAGCTGCAGGCAGAGGGAAAGAGAGAAGCAGATTCCCTGCTGAGCAGGGAGCCCGACGTGGGACTTGAACCTAAGACCCTGAGATCATGACATGAGCCAAAGGCAGATGCTTAACTGACTGAGCCAGGCAGGCACCCCATAAGATTAAATGTTAGGGATGCCTGGGTGGCTCAGTTGGTTAAGTACCTGTCTTCAGCTCCAGTCATGTTCTCAGTGTCCTGGGACTGAGTCCCATGTTGGGCTCCCTGCTCAGTGTGGACAAAGTCTGCTTCTTTCTCTCCCTTTGCAGCTCCCCGTTTGTGTTCTCTCTCGGACAAATAAATAAAATCTTAAAAAAAAAAAATTACAGTGTTAGTCAGTGTGGGACCCTAAAATTTTACTGTCTTCTAATTCTAAGTATAGAGTGCTAGCTCCTTCTTGACAACTGTCTTTTTTTGGTTGGGGTACCTTTAATAATTTCTTAATAACTCTTAAATCTTTGATAAATTCTCTAGGGCATTTAACAATTTGGTAATATAAATTTAGAATAATTTATTTAATAATTCTCACTGGAACTAAGGACCCTTGGAGCCCAAACAGTGTCCTGGCAAGCTTGTGCCATCCTCTGACTAGTCAGCAAGTCTGCCTGGACCCTGATGAGCCCTCTATGAAATATATGATCTCAGGGTCTCCAGAGTACAAAGGTCATGCTCCACGGACAGGGTAAGCTATCCCATCACAATTTCATGGCAAGAAATCAAGCACTGATCTGTTGTCTCTGGATTCAAGCAAGAGAAAAACCAGCTCTTCAACTAGTTCGGCAAAAATTTTAAACACTTGGAAAATAGCAAAGAGCAAAAATATTTCATCATAACCTATTTGCGAGTCAAAGCCATGCTCTATTGGCCATCTCCAAAAATATACGCTCCTAAAGACCTATGAAAATCCAAAGAATAATACACTGTTTGGAAAGCAATTTTGACCCTTAACTCTATGTGAGTGACACAAATTTCTTATGAGAAAGAGAGCTCTAGCTGACCCACCCTTGTCTAATGGAAAACAATTCATTCTTGGCTTTCCCCCACCCCTCCCCTTCTGCTCTCACTGGTTCCAGGGAGGCATCTTCCAACTTCAATTTCTCATACTTCTGGTACTTTTATCAAAGGCTATTTTCTATCCTGAAAGAGCCAACAAGTCATTTTGTTTGTCTTCTTGAATCCATCAAATCCTCAGTAGATCCAGACTTCATGAAAATAGTGCTAAAAAATCTTTCTGAGTGATATGTCTGCTTTGTGAGGACGCAGAAAGGCTGATCAATTATTAGATTGTGATTGATTGTTAGCAAAATAAGCTCACACAAAACCTTGGGATAGAACACACTGAGTGGCTACAGAAGCTGAGCCAGGGATCAACACTTACAAAGCAGGCATAATGCCACTTGTCGGACATCTCAGATTAGAGCATTTCCAAGACAATTTAAGTTCCAACTATACTTGCTGATATAAGAGTGCTATAACTTTTGTGAATGTCTGCTTATAAAAATAGATTGAAAAAATGTTTTCACACTGAATTCTTGTGAATTATATTTGGCTTAAGTGTGGGGTTAACTTAACCCCAGAGCTGGGTTAACTGTGTGGTTAAGTGAGGAGTGGTAGTGCACCTTCCATTATTTAACAGAAAATATGCTGGTGCCTTGTATAAAGCAGTATGTTAACATAATTCCACCAAAGTTATGTTTAGACATATAAGTATTTTTACATGGGGACCCACCTCTATATAAGACCCAACCCTACAGAGATCCTCTCTCTGGAATCTGTCATTTCCCAGACACAGGCTCTCTCACCAGGGTTCCCTCCAGCCCCACTGGTGACTCAATATAAAATGATTCTACATCTTCATCATTTCTCTCTCAGCATTAGCAATTCTTTCACTCCATTCATCATGTCTAGAAATTCCACAACCCCCAGTAAAAAAAAAAAAAAAACAAAAACAAAAAACAAAACAAAACAAAAAAATAAAAACTCCATACTTCTTAAAATGCAAAGCTCTGAAAATCCATTAAACATTTCCTTCTATTGAGAGCAGGAGTCCCTAACAAAAGCATTCTAGTTCCCTAAACACAGTATTCTGTGCTGAAACAAGTAATAGTGTATGCAGGGATATCCAAGGCTCTGAGAAGTTCTGCTAGGGGGAAACAAACACAAAGCAAACAAGAGCTGAACCTATCCTTTAAACTTTTATTACCAAACATTACCCACACTTATATGACCACAGAACCATATATTGTTTTTTCTTTCTATAGTAAGACTTTTTGTTGAAATATTTTATTTATTTATTTGACAGAGAGAGAGAGAGATCACAAGTAGGCAGAGAGGCAGGCAGAAAGAGAGAGAGGGAAGCAGTCTCCCTCTGAGCAGAGAGTCTGATGCAGGGCTTGATCCCAGGACCCTGGGATCATGACCTGAGTTGAAGGCAGAGGCCTTAACCCACTGAGCCACTCAGGCACCCCTCACAGACATCTTCTAATGCCGAGTTTTCACATTAAATTCATCATATGATTGTACAACTCAGCTCCTTTTATGTACGACAGCCTCACATCTAGGAACTGCCTACAACAATTTGAATATCACCTCATCTAACACATGTTCCCCAAATGGCCCCTCATTTTCGGGAAGCAGTTAATAATTCTATCATCTACATAATAGCTACACTCAACGCAGATTTCTACTATAGCACTTAGTCCACTGTGACAAAAGTACTTGTGGTATGTATGTGTTTGCTGTGTACTGTGTATATTTAATTTTCTCTGATAGATTGTTCTTTGATAATAAAAATCCTATCTCCTATCTCTTATCTTTTGCATGAGGCCTGGGACCTCCTGAATGAATACTCCATGAATATTTGTTAATGTAAGGAATTAATGAGAGAGGATACACTTGGAACCTGCTGATTAAGATTAAAAGTGAAAACAAAATTCAAACCCTTAAAAACCTTTTATCATTTGTTGGGTGTGCATGTGCTCTTGTGTATATGTGAGAGTGCACCAGGCCACTCTGCCATGGTAATCATTGATACAGAGACCACATGACTCAATGTGCAAACTGAAATATTTCTGAGTGAGACGGTGTGCCCAAAATAATGAAACTGTTTATCTTACAGTAATTATTAACAAATTGATTTTTCATATTAGTAGACATAAAATATTTCTATTCAAAAAATTATGTTCAAGTATAAAATACTTTTAAAAATGTAAAACCAAAATATCTCCTTTTGCTACACAATAACATTTAAAAACTAAATTAAAACGTAAGGTTTTTTTATTACTGGGATATTGAAAAATAATATCGAAATATTCACTCTTAGTACATATTCATATAAGGAAATCAATCTTTGCTCATATCTTCTCCCAAACTGTCACTGATGTACTGAAGAATGTATCTTTGAAAAGATGTCATCCCTTTTAAATTACCTATAAGCATGTTCAGGTTTCACTTTATGGATAAATTGATTTTGAATTGTTGATACTTTCAATTGATTCTCCCATACAGGCTAATCTTTAATTAAGAAAATATGTTCACTGAAGATGCTGTAGTAAACTCAGGGTCGATTCTTTTATGGGTTTTGCCTTACAATAGCTTTCTTTGTTAGTTATTTTCATGAGACACAATTCAATAACTAAGTCGTATCTTTTTATCATTCTTTGAAACACTGCACTAAATTAAGTCACTGTGAAATTTTAGGCCTTCTTAAGTTTGTGCCATTTTAACATACACTATTAATTCATCCAGTAAAAACTGAATTCCATCAAAATTTCTTTACCCTAAGTCAAGATATTCTAAAACACACAGAATTCTAAAAATTAATCCTATCCAACCTCTGATTCTTGTTTTATTTGTTCAGTTTTCCCCTTGCCATTGCAAGAATATACTTCAATGTCATCTTTTTAGTGAGAACTCTACTTTCAAGATGACTGTTTGTGGAAAGCATAATCTCACTAAAGTTTTTCAACCAATTTTTTTGTAAGAAAACACTCAGAAGATGTGTTTACCAAGAAAAGTTCTGTATGACTGCAGGATATGTAGGTTGATTTACAAGGTATTTCCTTAAAAGCACAACATTTCTAAATGACTAATGATGTGTAGGGAGAAATCAGGACCATCAGGCTAAAATACATATTTGGTAATAAGTGTTCATTTTGTCTCTAAAGTAATTGTTATTAAACATATTTGTAAATCTTAACAACTATATCTTCTCTTCCTATTGGTAGATTATTGAATACTATTTGGATCCAGTTAAGAATTACATGGGCACAATAGCCTATTTCTGCTTCACAATTTCTATAATTGAATAACAACATTGTTTTTTTTTTTTTTCATGACACAAGCCACCTTCAAAATTTCTGTGTATGTTACCACTGTAAAAAGAAATAGTTTCTCTTCATTGTTCAATATTTAACTTGCATAAACTGAATTTCTTGTAGCTTTCAAATTATTGTGAGATGATTTGCCTTCTTTGGAAGGAACTCCAAAGCCTTTAGCTTCGTTCCATAATTTGGATGAAATCCCATTATTGGCATTAACTGACTTCCTCTTTAAAGCACCTGATAGCACTGATATAAAACTGGTAGCACGTAACTGTTTGCAAATTGTCTCTGTTAATAAAGCCAAGACATTTGCAACTACTGTGGCTTCACTTTTTTGTATATGCAAAATAATGCTTGCACTAGAAAATGAGTGAAATTATTTTGGAAGAACAATCTTTTGACATAAATAGTTATGCTTCAGAGATAACCGTGTTAATTTGTCATCACCTGGCACACTCTCCTAAAATAACTAGTGACTTTTGAGATACGTGCTGATATTTCTTTAGCAGATTTGAGTCTTCTGGCTCTTGTGTTGTCAGTGATATTACTATGGCTTCCATGGGGGATGGCAACATTTTGTACAATTTACAGGTTTATCATCAACTTTCTTAGCAGTTGGAAGTTTTCTCTGTATGAACTTTTGGGCATTTGCTACCACAGAGACTTATTTTGAGAGTTAAGTAAGGATTGCCAAACAATGAAACAGTTACAGATTTAAACCATAGAATACATGACAGTATCACTGTACCAAGAATATTCATACGGCTTTCTACACATTCTGCAGCTAGAAGGCTCAGTTACTATTCCCTCTCCTATTTCAAAAACTCCTAACCAATAATTTTCCATGTTTTATTCAGACTCCTCTCTCACTGGGGGCTTAGCATCTTTCTGCTCCGTGCGGACTTAGCACACGTCACAGAACCAGCTGATTCACTAACACACCATGTGGCCAGTGAGAGCAACTTCATCCAATACTTCTTTCATAGACACCTTAAGCCAGAGCATTTAGCTATCCTTGGTTACTCATGTCTCAGAAGACTTTGTTAGATCAGCAATCACCTTGCATGCTGCCCTTCCAAGATGGAGTGAGCTATGTTGCATTTAGAAAGAATCACTAAAGCAGAGATGGATATCATTTGGCCATCATTCATCTTTAAGCATGTGTTAAAATGGGAATTCAGCTCACTGAATGTGCATGTCACTCCTAAGACAAGACCATGTTAAAAGCTGAAAGTCAAAGTGTAAATCTTCCCAGCCATTCCAGATTATTTAAATGCATGTTTATTGAGCAAGCTTCACTTAAAGTTTAAAAAAAAAAAAAAAAAAACAAAACTTAATACTAAAACAAATGGAATGCCAGGCAAAAGGCAACCAGGTCTTTCTTGGGTCATGTGGAATGTATTGTCCCCCAAAACAAAGAAGGGATATTTGGTCAAATATGTGTTGACGAAAGTGATAGATAGTCCCTATGCATTTCTTTTGGAATTGGCAGTACTTTCTTTTATACTTCCTAGAAAAAGCCAATCTTCTTTTCTAAACTAAGTAGCAATTGCATGGTTCAGAAATGCTGGGAAAATGAAAATGTATTTTTACTCAGCACTTGGTTTGAAGGCCACAAGCAATCAGAAACCAGTGAAAAATCCATAATAGCATACTTGTCTCCAAGACAGCAGAGAAAGATGTTGGCCTTTAACTAGCAACTGCCCCCTGAGAAGTCTATGAGCCCTAAATTTGAAGGTCGTCCTCCTGACATAGAGAAGGCTTTGGAAGCCAGATCCAGATTAGGGACATCCTTTTCAGTATTTCTGAGTACTCAAAAGCTAGTTTCTGCTGGGTACTAAGCATAATGTGAGGTCCCTGCCTCTATTGATAGATCACTCAAATAATTAGAATTGTAAACAATTTCCTGTTGTCATTGACCTGATCAAAACTTCCACCTCGTGTTCACTGTCTGGAACTAGCAGAATACATAAACCTCCCCCTAATATGGTCTACCTCCATATATTTAGAAACCTCCCTCAAGTCTTCTCTTCTGGAGCTTAAACTGACATCTAACTTGCTGTCTGAATGTGCCCTCATTCATTAAGTACATAGTTGCTGAGGACTTGCTTTGCCCATGGCTCTGAGTCAACTGTTCCTAACATAGGGCAATCCTGTCCACCCTGCTAACTGCCCACTCCCCGCCCCCCAACATTTAGCAATACCTGGAGACATTTTTGAGTCACAACTCAGGGCAGGGTGTGTGTGCTATAGTCATCTAGTAGGTAAAGATCAGAGACGCTAATAAACAACTTGCAGTGTGTAAGACACAACACACAACAAAGAATTATCCAGTCCGAAATGTCTATAGTGCATGGGCTGAGAAACTCTGTTATAAAAATACATAAGATTGCTTCCAAAAGAATCAAAAGTGCCATCATTTACCCCCAACTAGAAGGAGGGAGAGAAGGAGGGAGGAAGGAATAGTTCAATGTAGCTCATCAAGGTTAAGTAGAATGAGATTTTAAATTTCCTTGATCTGAATACTGTACAAAGTAAGGGAAAACACCACAGTAGGCATGCAAGGGTTACAGAAGGGGAATCTTGACTCCTTGCAAGCCCTTAAGGCAGTCGGGCAAAAATTGCTGTTCCCTTTCAGAGGAAAGTGACTTTTCCTTTTATATGTGTGGGCTCTAACTTGCTTTTTAAAAAACTCTCGTGGGGCACCTGGGTGGCTCAGTGAGTTAAGCCTCTGCCTTCAGCTCAGGTCATGATCCCAGGGTCCTGGGATTGAGCCCCACATCGGGCTCTCTGCTCAGCGGGGAGCCTGCTTCCCTCTCTCTCTCTGCCTGCCTCTCTGCCTACTTGTGATTTCTGTCTGTCAAATAAATAAATAAAATCTTTAAAAAAAAAAATAAATAAATAAAAAAAATAAAAAACTCTCGTATTTTTCAAACATTACTTACAAAGAGAAGAGTGTTTATAAAATGTTTCAGCAAGCAACAGAACAATAAATTATCTAGTTTAAGAAATAGAACATATCTAAAAATACCTCCTAAGCCCTCCTTTATTATGTCTCATTCTCTTCCTGAACACAACCACCCTCCTTACTCTTGTGATAAATATTTCTTTCTTTACATTATAGTCTTAAACCATTTATGTATGAATTTCTAAACAATTAAGGTTACTAACGCCTGTTTTTGAACTTCACATACATGGAATCACACTTCTATAGAAGCATTAATGGCATGATTAATCCATGTTGATACTTGTGTATGTTCCCTCTTCATTTTCTTGGATGAACAGAATTCCTTTGTATGAATACACTACAATTTATTCATTCTTCTGTGGGTAGACATTTTGTGTGTTTACAGTTTGGAGCTTTTAAAATAGACTCACTATAAAATATTCCTGAATACATGATCTGATAGACAATTTAATGTTTTACTATAGAGCATTTAGCAAGATGTGAAAGTTGTGGTTCAAAGATGTGTACATCTTCAATTATACTGGATATTGTCAAATGTTACCCAAACACTGGTACCATGCCTGGCACATCCTAATGCATCATTAATTTTCTGATCATTTCAGGTGTGCTTATAAGTAACTTGTATTTTTCAGTTGTTAGGTATACTGTTTTATTGCTCAGATCTTCTATATCTTACCTGACCTCGTTTGTCTGCTTGTTCTCTCAATTTTCGAGGGAGTTCTGTTAAAATCTCCTACTACAAATGCATCTGTCTCTTTCTTCTTATCAGTTTTTGCTTTAGATATTTCAAGACTCTTGCCAGGTACATAAACATTTAGAATTGTTATATCTTATTGGTGGACACCCAATTTCAGATTATAAAGTGTCTCTTTTTATCCCTACTAGTGCTTTCTATCTAAAAAAATTTTTTTAAAGATTTTATTCATTTATTTGAGAGAGTGAGAGAGCACAAGTGGGGTGAGGGTCAGAGGAAGAAGCAGACTCCCTGCTCAGCAGGGAGCCCGATGCGGGGCTTGATCCCAGGATCCTGGGATCATGACCTGAGCCGAAGGCAGACACTTAACCGACTGAGCCACCCAGGTGCCCCTAAAATTTGTTTTTTAATGATATTTATAGCTACACACCATTTTTTATTACTATTACTACAGGTTGCTTATTTTCATGTCATTTTTAACACTTTTTAGAAATCTTTCTGCTTTAGGAATGCTTTTTAGAAATCTTTCTGCTTTAGAAAAGCTTTCTGCTTCACTTAAAAACAGCATATATATCTCATAAACAGAATCTATGTGTCCAGTCTGATAATCTTTGTCTTCTTTCTTATAGCATTTAATCAATTTACATTTAATTTTTTCTACTACCTCAGTTTATACTTTCAAATCTGCACTGTCAATGCAATTTCAATTTATCTTATTCTATTTCTCTTTTCTTTTCTCCACTTTTCTTTTTTTGATTAATTGATTTTTCTTCTCATCTGACATTTGCCACCTATGAATTCTGAAGTTAATTTCACTATTTGTATTCCTCTTATAATTATAACAAATTATATCAAGCATGAAACAAAGCAACACTTGTACTATCTCCCAGAAAGTACCAGAAAATCAAAACATTTCCACTTCATCCATAACCTCTCTGACTTAACATATTAGATTGTCTCCTTCTAATCATCTAAATATATTGTATGTTTATATATTAATTTTTTCCTCTGTGATTTTCCATATAGTTAATTTTTCTGATCTTTTTTCCAGGTTTTCTCTCCAGCCACCTTTAATCTGCTGCTCAGTTCACTTAGTTTTTCAGTTACTTGTATTCTTCATTTCTACAAGTTTTATTTTGTAAGTTTTTAAAACTTCTCTGCCAGTTCTCCGAGTTTCCTGTTTCTGAAACACATTTTCAACTTACTTTTTATTTCTTTAAGAAGAGTAATTATGGCAGTTTTATGATCTATACCTGATAACTCCCCTGTATGAAACTCTGTAACTCCATATCCTACCTACTCTGTGGTTTTTGCCAGTTCCCACACACGGCACTTCATTCTCTGTCTGTTTCATTATATTTGACATGCTTGATTGTCTTTGTGTGGTGTTCGTAATCCTAGCAAGGAATCTTCAGCAATAACTTGAGGCTTAAGATAAACCTGCATTACTTTACAGAGATTTTCTCTTTGCTTTTAGATACCTAGGAGTCCTGCAAACTGCGCTGAAACTTTTAAAATAAATTTATGTTTTTGAGTTTCTGATCGATGTCAGTTTAAGTTTGAAATCAGCGTGAGAGCTGGTTTCTCTTCATTCATTTTCAAGGATTAGCCACTTGAGATACCAGTTTTCTGTTAGGAGGCTTTCCTGCTAAATTCTCCAAATGTGAACATATCCAGGACTTGAACTTCTTGCTCTTTAGGTGGTTAGAAAGAAATGTCAAATTTGGCTAGATGAGTAATTCTTCATCTATGTTGGACTAACTTTTCTAGGTACCCTCTCTCATCACTTTTGAAATGATAATTTCTTAAAAAATTTTCAGATTTATTGTGCGTTTTAGAAGTTTTCAATCCAGCCTGTTAAATTATTATCAGGAATTATTAAATAATAATTACCAAATTATTATTTGATCAAAAAAACCCCAACTTTAAACTAAGGAACATTCCAATATAATTTTCTGTTTGTCATAAAGGAATAGGTTAGAAACACTAGCATGGATCATGCATTGGTTCCTTCTAAAAATATTAGTAAGCATCGTTTATGTGAAAGATCTATCACCGAACAAAGAAGAAGGGGAGAAGACTGGTGGAAAAATGCAAATCCCACTAAAAATTCTAAGATACCAGTAAATGTAAAAACTCGCACCAAGTCCTAAATGCAATAGAAAGGACTCAAACAAATTGCTCTGGATCTGTTTATTAAAAAACAAAATATGGGGCACCTGGGTGGCTCAGTGGGTTAAAGCCTCTGCCTTTGGCTCAGGTCATGAGATCAAGCCCTGCGTGGGGAAATCCCTGCTCAGCAGGGAGCCTGCTTCCCCCTATCTCTGTCTGGCTCTCTGCCTACTTGTGATCTCTCTCTCTGTCAAATAAATAAATAAATAAAATCTTTAAAAAAATAAAAAACAAAATACTTCTAGTCAGGATTATCAGAGAAGGTTTCTGGAAAAAGAAACATTGTAAGATACATAGAATTTGAGCTAATATTTTCTATATTAAAAAGAACATGAATTTTGAAGAAAGGCTGTTCTACGCCTTAAGCCCAGCTCTAACACTCCTACTTATATATGAATTTGAATTTGTTAACTGAGACTATGAATGTCACTGTAGTCTAGAAATTATAATATCTATCTAATAGCAAAATAGAGGCAAATAAATAAAGCAGTATAGATGAAGCTTCTAAAGCAGTGCGTAAGCTTTTTATAGATACTTAAAATATTGGAGTTATTAAATTATTTTGGTGTGTAGATATATATTCCTATATCCCAATGAATTATTTTGAGGGGCTTAAAATTAAATCTTGGATTTAAAAAAATGATGAACAGATTGATGTTATTCAACACCTAACATGTATTTCTTCTAATAGTACGTATATTCACAGTAATGACCTTATAAATGGTTCCTTTCATCATTCTTTTTCTGTCAAAAATACAAATACAAGAGCTCCAGCATTATTATAATCTTGGAGGGGCCATAAAAAATACTAGTATATTAAAGACTGAGAGAGTGCAGGTACGAGCTCTTTTTAATATAGCTTTTTGAAAGTACGAGTTCCTTTTAATACAGCTTTTCTAAACCTGTCTGCCACAGCACACTTTTTTCAGGTCAAACTTTAGATTTTTTTTTTTTTTTAAACCTCACCTCACTGCAGTTATTCATAAGCAGACCACAGGGCAGTTCTATCCAATCAAAATTCGTTCAGCCCCTATAGAGTATTTGCTGTCCAGAATTTGTTATCATACTGTTTTTTTCATCCTTGCTGGATTTCCCTGTCTTTCCACATTATTTAAAGATTCTCTACTTCTTCCAGTAAAAGTATAGTGTGCCCTTTACAGGCTGGGAGAAGCTTGTTGCAAATCATTTATTTGGTAAGGGACTTGTATGTTATTTATGTATGTGTGTTTATGCAACTCAATAATAAAAGAGATAAATAATCTAGCTTTTTAAAAAACCAATAAGCATATGAAAAGATGTTCCCCATCATTAGTTATTAGGGAAAAAAAAAAAAAAAAACAGATAAAAACTACAAACCAAAAAAAGGTTAATGACAAATGCTGGAAAGGACCGGAGGAATGGGAACCCTCATACACTGCTGATGGGAATGGCCAATGGTCCTTTCCAAAATGGTGCAGCCATTTTGGAAAATGGTCTGGCAGTCCCTCACACTGTTAAATGTATTTATGGCATAATCCAGCCAATTCCATGCCTAGGTATATACCTAGGAGAAAGGAAGGTATATGTCCACCCAAAAACTTGTATACAAATGTTCAGAGAACATTATTCATAACAGCCAAAAACAGAAAATAACTCAAATGTCTATCAAGTGCTGAGCTGTTAAAATGTAGTATATCCATACAATGCAATGTTATTGCACAATAAAACAAATGAAGTACTGGGGCACCTGGGTGGCTCAGCCGTTAAGCGTCTGCTTTCGGCTCAGGTCATGATCCCAGAGTCCTGGGATCGAGCCCCACATCGGGTTCCTTGCTCAGTGGGAAGCCTGCTTCTCCCTCTCCCACTCCCCCCTGCTTGTGCTCTCTCTCTCTCTGACAAATAAATAAATAAGATCTTTTAAAAACAACAACAACAACAAAAACAAATGCAGTACTGACACATGCTATAATATACCTGAACCTTGAAAATATTATGGTAAGGCACAAAACTGTGCATATCGTGTGATTCCATTTATCTGAAATGTCCAAAATATGCAAATATGTAGAGGGAAAAAAAAGAGATTCATGTTTTCCTAGATCTGTCGGTGATAGTGAGGATTGACAGGAGACAGCCAAGTGGTATGAGGTTTTTCTTTTAATGGAGTAATGAAAATATTCTAAAATTGATTATGGTGATAGATGCACAACTCCATGATTATACTAAAAGCTACTGAATTCGACATAGGTGGATTTCATGGTATGTAAATCATAACTCAATAAATCTCATAGTGATTTTTCAAAATCACCATTTTAGCTATGGCTTCACTTCCTTTAAAATTCTTCATTGACTATACAGTGCCCATCGGATAACGTCTTAATGCTTTACAGGCTGGTTCCTTCCTATCTCCATCAACTCTTGGCTTTCTCCCCATGTACCTTAGGCTCCAACATGCACATAGTTTCTACAATGTCAAAACAAAAAGCAAGACTATTTACAGCCACATATTCTAGGGGGGTGTGTTAAGCAAGACTTGCTCTTCAGAGGATCCTGATGGGTATTAACATATAAAAGAGAGCCCCAAAGAAAGACAGTACAAGGCTGAGTACTGAGGACATAAAATGCAGCTGCTGTGAAATATTCTTAGTGGAAGAATGGGCAAAGGAATTTAAAGAACAGGAATGTCTGAAATAATTGTCATGGTGTTTATATTATTACCATGTGAATTCCTGCTCTCACTTTCACCTTATAACCCACACATTGCTAAACCTTTAGTACAACCTACTACATTCAAATGGCTTTTGAGATTCTGGGTGGAGGGGTGGAGAAACTGAGGAAGGGATGAACTTTCACATCTGAGTTAATGCAATGAAGAACAGAACAAATATTAAAAACTTGGAAAGGCAACTCAAATCTAGAGCAAGCCAAAGTTTGAAACCAAAAGTGACCCTGATACTATAAATCCTCCTAAGAACTCTCAAAACCCTTGGGGTAACTTGTATAATTAAGGAGCTTGGGATCAGGAACATGAGGCTATTTTATCAGATTTCAAGAGGCAGAGGAACCTGATATATGAACTACGTCTATTACACTTGTAAACAGTTTTACAGTGCCTCCAATTAGACAGAAATGTTCAATAAGATTTCTATGAAAGTCACTGAGATCACATTGTAGCTGCACATGCCAAGAAGGAACATCTGGGGAAAAACAATAGGATTACATTGATTCATAGGGGAGCACACATAATATCGTTTCCCCTTGACCTCTATTGAGCTGGCTTCATTATCTAATCTCCTGGTGTTATGGGAGGCATTAATTTCTGAACTGTTCAGGCTGCTATGTGGATTTTTAGTATCAGGTGTCATCTATTATACCTCACAATGGGATTTTTTGAACGTGAGCTTGCTGATAAAATCAAGGATCAATCCAAAAAAATGGGAAATTGCCCAATCAAACCAACCTTCCATCTACCTCTCTCTGTAGACCTTAATGCCCTGTCACCATTTGCCCTTGAAGCCTCTACCAGTGTTAATTTGAGCTGTGGATATTTCTTTATATATCATAATAAAAATGCAAGCCTAGTCAGAAGAACTTTACTTCCATGTGCAAATCTAAACAAAATGCTTTTTTAGAAGAACAAAGTAACTTTTACCTTATTCTATTTTGAATTAACATTTATGTTTTTATTAAGTTTTTAATATTAATTCCAGTATAGTTAGTATATAGTATTACATTAGTTTCAGGTGTGCAATATAGTGATTCCACAATTCTATACATCATTACTCAATGTTCCTTATAAGTATCCTCACAATCCCTTTCACTTATCTCACCCATCTCCCCAACTACCTCTCCCCTATATCCTTTATTTTAAACAGGTACCCTCAGAGTTATTACTTTTTTTTAATAGAAACATTTTTTTACTTGAAGCATACTTCAGAGTACATGATTTTAAAAGATAAAAAAATTCCATCCAAGAAAAATTGAATACACATTTTCTTCAAGTACACATAGAAGAATCCCCTAGTTAAATCACATAAATAGACACAAAACAAATACTACAAATTTAAGAAGACTGAAAACATACCAAGTATATTTTCTAATCAAAATAGTACAAACCTGAAGATCAAAAATAAAACAAAGTTGGAAAGTCTGTAATGTAAATATTAAATATTTAGTATGTAAATATTAAAGAATACACTACTGCACAAGCAATGGGCCAAATAAGAAATCAGATAGCAAATCAAAATACATCTCAAAACAAAGAAAAAGAAATATAATATTCTAAAACCTATGCGATGCAGCAACAGTAGATGCTAGAGTGAAATGTTATAAATGCTTGCATTAAAAACATACAAATAAACAACTTAACATTACACAACTTAACACAAGGAATTAGAAAAAAGAAATTTAGGTGAAATTTAGTAGAGGAAGGAAGTAAATGGAAAAATCAGAAATAAATAAAATAGAAACCAGAATAAACAATAACATAACACTGAAAATAATGACCAGTTTTCTCAAAAAAAAAAAAAAAATGAAACTGACAATGCTTTAACTACATTAACTAAAGGGAAAAAACAAAAACAAAAACAAAAACAAAAACAGACAAACAAAAAAAAACAGAATACTGAAAAACCAAAATGAGAAATGGAAGAAAGTGCCATGATATAGCAAAGTACTGAATGGGAAAAATCTGTAACCAAGAATATTCTACCCAACAAGGCTATCATTCAGAATAGAAGGAGATAAACAGTGTCCCAGACAAACAAAAACTAAAGGAGTTTGTGACCACTAAACAGCCCTGCAAGAAATATTAAAGGGAACTCTTTGAGTATAAAGGAGGGAACCTAAAGTGAAAAAGACAGGAAAGAATCAAAGAAAATCTCTAGAAACAATGAGAAAACAAGTAATAAAATGGCAATAAATACATATCTATCAATAATTCCTTTCAATGTAAATGTACTAAATGCTCTAATCAAAAGACATAGGGTATGACTGGATTAAAAACAAAACAAAACCAACCAAACAACAACAACAATAAAAACCCAGGACCCAACTATATGCTGCCTACAGAGACTCATTTTAGACCTAAAGACACTTGCAGATTAGAAGCGAGGGATAGAGAAATATTTATCATGCAAATGGATGTCAAAAGAGTCAGAGTAGCAATACTTGTATCTAACAAACTAGACTTTTTTGTTCTTATATTATCTTTTCCAGCTTTTTGGTATCAGGGTAGTACTGGCCTTATGGAAAGACTTTGAATGTGTTCCTTCTTTCCATTGTTAGTAAGATTTTGATAAACATTGTCATTAATTATTATTATTTTTTTTAATGTTTGGTAGAATTACCAATGAAACAATGTGTTCTTGAACTTTTCTACGCTGGAGGTTTGTTTTATTTTGTGGTTGTTTTTTGTTTTTTGTTTTTTGGGTTTTTTTGGTCAAAGATTTTATTTATTTATTGGACAGACAGATCACAAGTAGGCAGAGAGGCAGGCGGTGGGTGGGGGGGGGAGCAGGCTCCCTGCTGAGCAGAAAGCCCAATGCAGAGCTCAATCCCAGGACCCTGAGATCATGACTTGAGCTGAAGGCAGAAGCTTTAACCCACTGAGCCACCCAGGCTCCCCAGTGCTAGAGATTTTTGATTCCTAATTCAACTTTGATTCTTGTTATTGGTCTACGAAGATTTACTATTTCTTGAATGCAAGATTTGTAATCAATCACAGTAACTTACATGTTTTTAGGAATTACTGTTTTTCCCCTATGTTATCTGATTTGTTAGTATATAATTGTTTATAGTAATCTATTATCATACTACGTATGTCTGTGGTTATCTGCTGTATGGTTTCCCCTTCCCTGACAAAATAACTTTTAATGTTTCTCTGCCCAAACGTTCAGAAATGACTAACATGTGTGTGCAGGGCATGGGAAGGGTGGACATTTCTTTCAAATGAAAATGCTATTTTGCCAGGTTGTGATTTACTTATTCATCACTAAATTGAAAGCTCCATAATGGCAGACATTTTATCTGGTCTGTTCACTGACACAGTCCTAATACCACCAGCTCCTGACACATGGTAGAAAAAAAGCATTTGTCAAATGAATGATTAAGCAAAGGATGTTACTGTTAAATCACTCTCTGGGTTATTTCTTTTCTTACATGTAAACAACATATATTTGAAAGAACAGACCTACAAAATCAAAAGATAAGATTAAAACTAATATAGGTTAATGTTTATTGTTTCCTATGGGCCAGGAATATTTTGTAGTACATTTTCTCACTACTACTCCATTGTATAGGCTATTGGAATTTAAGAAATGTGCCCTAAGTCACAGATAAACTGAACAGTTGGAACAGAAATCTAGGTCTTATTTATCCCAGAGCCACACCCTGAATCTCTGCTCAAAGTGTTTGTCCATATTTACATAGTTCTTTCCCATGGTACAGATTCCCCAGGAAGTGAGGAAGAAGTTGTCAAGACATAAGGGTCTGCTTAATGTTACTTTTTTCATTTCATTGCACACTATGGATCTTATATAAAATTTTGCATAAAAAGATCAATCACAGTAACTTATGTGTTTTTAGGAATTACTTTGTTAGGAGCCAAATTTATACATTCAGTCAATGAGGAGCTAACTATGTGAGTCCTAGAACAATGGCTACGAATTTGTTTTTCTAGCCACTCTGTCTCAGTTTAAAACTGGATTTAGTTTTACCCCTCCATACTTCTCCACTCACTTGTGTTGATGAGGGATGAAAAACGGGTTATATTTGAGAATTTGCAATCAAATCTTGCTTCATCAGATTTCTTGTTAATCTTATGGATACGTAAACACCTGTGCTATCACAAGGTTATAGATTCCTAGATTGAATACAGCAGTGACTACAGTAGCACTTTCAGTTGAGAAATCACTGTATACTCAAGGAAGGCACCATCCTTTGGGCAACGTTCAAACTGAACACTTACATTCAGTAAATCAAATGAATAATCATGATTACTTTCTTTAAATGACAGAGTAAATGTGCCAAGCTTATTTAACACACACAATTTTTCCCCCTTATTTTTACATTTCACTTCCAACAATGACTCCCATGAAAAAATTCAAATGCAAAGAAAGACAGAGTGTGTATAGAAGCTGTTAGAGTCTCATTAGGCCAGATGGTATCTATAAAAGGAAGAAATTTCTACGGAGACCTAAGAAGAATAACCGGACAAAATCACTCCAATGTTCTGTTGGAGAATCTGTCAGATAGAAAGAGGGTGATGATTCTGGGATAAAAACCAAAGGTTTTTCTCCGAGATTAATTAGTATGAAATTCATTTGCACAGGGAGCATTTTAGATACCATGAGATTTTCAAAGAATTTTAAAATTCACAAAAAAAGAAAGACTAAGAAAGAGTGTTGCTTCATATATATTTTATTGACAGCCTTTATTCTCATGTACAGCTTTGTCTGTCTGTAAGTCTGAGTTTCAGTGACAAAGAACTTTGGATTCTTACCATAAGGTGGATGGTGTTTGTCATATATATATATTTTTTTGAGATAACATTGGCCTTTTGCTAACCTTACAAGAAGCTTTGAAAATAACCTTTATTCACAACTGCTTGAAAAAAAATTAAAAAAAAAAGAAAAATGAAATTTGGATATGGCCTTTTATTATCTGTGCCAAAAAGTCAAAAAGTAAAGAATCATCTTGGGTGTACAGGTAAAGAAATTTGACTGATAAAGAAAACTTTCTTTGAAAAACCTTCACTGAAGACCATGAATGATACCAGAAGCATTGTTGATGTAGTTTACTCTGTCATGGGGGTTTTTGTGTGTGTGTGTTTTATTTATTTGTTTTTCTTGCAACTCTATTGCGGTTTTACATTTTCATTCATTCTAGTCTACAAATAAGGTCACTGTGTTCTTTGCATGTGTGGATAACAGATATATTTTTGAAATGCCTCCAATTTCATTCATTATACTTAGCACAGTGGTAGGCTGGGTTTTTTTCCCAATCATTCCACCAACTTTGAAAACCTGGTCATAAAACTGGAATTGACAAAACACAAGGGGAAAAAGCCAGAGATCTGCTTATTCTAGACTTAGGAAACTGTGGTGAGCTCTGAAGAGACAGGAAAGAAAATAAAGATGAATGAATGAATGAATGAATGAATGAATAAAAACAAATAAATATTTATATATATATATAAAAGTTGTTCTGCTCTGAATTTTGTGGGTATACAAGAAACTAGGGTGAGCAAGATGGTGGTGAACAAAGCTCACTGCCTCCTTCTTTTCCTTATTCTACCTCCAATGATACACACATACACACAATATTCAAAACATTTAATAACTGGCATCAAAACTACTCAAAACAGACATAAGCCCATAGTGCTAGAGAAGGGTGCTGGAGGCCGGCTGTGATGGCACATAGCTTTTCAGAATAGTGGCCGTTGACCCACCAGAACGGGAGTTCTTCAATATTTGAACACCAGGACATGATGGTGCAGAGTTTTAATGATCAGTCTCGCACCTAAGGCTTTCAGGAGCCCAAACCACGAAGTGAGAGAGAATATAAGAAAATTCAACCAGAGTAGAAAAACTCAAGAATTCCAGGCCAGGAACACTCTTGTCCCTTAACAAGAAGCTCTAGAAGAAAGAAAACTTCTAGAAGGAAGAAGGCTTGCATCCAGCCAGTTTCCATCTGGTGTGGTGGTCATGACAAAGAAGAGGCTACGAGGTCGGTCCAAGGAGTTTTCAGATTTTGCTTTTATGTTACGTGCAATTCAAGAACTTTGTAGGAGGAGAATAAAGAAAAAGATCAGATCATTTATAGACAAAGTAAAGACTTAGCAGGTCACTGCACACCCAGTGAGTAATGTGAGCAGATTTGTAACCTTCTTGCACTTGGAAAATCTCCTTAATTCTCAGCCTCTCTCCCAAGTCTATAGTAACTAAAGGACAAGAGCAGCAGGATAGGAGATTGCTCCCTACCTCCTCCAAAATCATCCCTTTCATGCTGCTGGTTAGTGTTTCTAAGCTTCTTGTGTTTATAATGTTCTAATCTCCTTAAACATAACGATAGAGCACTGATTAAAATGAAAACAGGGAATTATCTGCTGCCTCAAAAATGATCATTTAGATAATGTCCTTTGAGTGTTCATGTTTTGTGTGTTGTTGCTGTTTGGTTGTTACTTTGTTATTATTTTAGTTAGTTACATTCTCTACTTCTCCCTTCGAAATTAGATATAGCTGGAAACTTAACCTTTACCACCTCATACAGTTCTCAGGGAAATACAAAGTAAAACCACATCAAGATAAAACCAAATCTCTACCAGATGAGCAGAAATCAAAAACACTGACAATACCATTTTTTGGTCACATGTTGGCATGTGTAAACTATGGGGAGGGGGCGTTAGCTAGAGTATAAATCTGTACAATTACTTCAGAAAACAATTTAACATTATCTAAGAAAGGTGGATAAGCATTCTCTATGATCCAGGGATTCCATTCTAGTATTCTTTCTTGCCATAGAAAAAAAGGGAAAAAAATAATAAAAATGGAAACAAAACAAATATACCCTCATATATATCAATAAATTGTGCCCAGAATAATTCATACACTGGAACACTAAAAAGCAGTGATAATGAAGAAATGCAACTGTTGTCATCGATATGAGTGAATTTCAAAATAAATAATATTGAATTCAAAAGACAAGGTGTCAAAGGAATGCACTCTAATTTCACTAATAAAAAAGTCAACAAGTGGGGCGCCTGGGTGGCTCAGTGGGTTAAGCCTCTGCCTTTGGCTCAGGTCATGATCTCAGGGTCCTTGGATCGAGTCCTGCATCGGACTCTCTGCTTGGCAGAGAGCCTGCTTCCTCCTCTCTCTCTCTGCCTGCCTCTCTGCCCACTTGTGATCACTCTCTGTCAAATAAAAAAATAAAAAAATAAAAAAAATTAAAAAACCTTTAAAAAAAGAAGTCAACAAGTCAAAATTATATACTTATTTCTTATACACACATATATGATAAAGCTAAGCAGACAAGCAACAAAAAAATTCTATCAAAATTCAGGCTAGAGTTGGTAAGAGAAGGATGCTACGAAGGAGGAGCAGACAAGAACTGCAATTGATTGGAAGGGTCCTTTTATTGTTTTTCTACTTATTTATTTGATAGAGAGAGAACACAAACAGAGGGAGCAATACGTAAAGGGAGAGGGGGAAGCAGGCTTCCTACTGAGCAGGGAGCCTGAGGCGGGGATGGATTCCAGGACCCTGGGATCATGATCTGAGCCAAAGGCAGACACTTAACCAACTGAGCCACCCAGTTGCCCCGGGTGGGTCCTTTTAAAGTAGACCTTAGATATTTGCCACCTTTGGTATTCTCCTTGAAACTATATATATGTGGCAAATATTCTCATGAATGTTTCACAGATCTCATTATAAGCTCAAATATAAAAAAGAAAGTAAAAAACAATAGGTAACTTCAGGCTAGCATGCATATACCAATACCCACACCTCGCTCTTTTAATTTTGATTTCTTAGAAATGTTATGGGCAAATTATCTGAAATAATTCACTGGAGAATGCAGCACACTAATCTAAGAGATGGGCTTTTTCTGGTCTTAAAAATTAAAGAACTAGGGAGATATTAAAAGGCACAAACCTGCAACTAGAAGACAAGTAAGTTCTGGAGATCTAATACACTGGATTATAATTATAGTCAACAACACTGAATTACACACTTCAGAGTTGCTAAGCAATTAGATCTTAAATGGTCTCCCCACAAAAAGAAATAGACAATTATCTGATGCGACAGAGGTGTGAACTAATAAAGCTATGGTGATAATCACAGTGCAAAATACAAATGTATCAACCCGACACACTGTATATACTTAAACTTATACAAAGTTATCAATCAGTTATATCTCAATTAAAAGCAAAAAAGTAAATATAACACTGTATGTTAACTAATGAGAATTAAAATAAAAACTTAAAAAAAAAATAACAAGACTACAGTTCCTAAAGTCACTTCCTTCTGAATGCGGCTGCTAGAACTCCTAGTAGTAGCTCAAGTATGAAAAGTTAAAGGCAATCTTTTCTTTCCCCCCCCTTAAACAGGGGGTTGAGTTAGACCTGAGAAAACTTGAGGTGACAGAACCCTGATAGGATTTATTAGCCACAGTCCTCTCCCCCTTTGTTTATTTACTACGGGGCAGAACTGGGACAGCCAAAGCCATGGGAAGGACTTGTTCTGCCCTTTCTCTCTACTACTCTGGTGGTTATTAATAAATCCCCTGGTTCTTCCTGCTTCATATTGACTGGTATTTCCTGAACTCTGAAAGAGAAATAAAATGGCCAGATTCTGCGCTATTTGGGCCCTACTCCTCCTCATCACATCTCTGTAGGACTGGTTCACCAGCCGCACGCCTTCTTCAACTGGATCTTCATTTCCCAGACAGTGCCCAGTGGGGAGGAGGGCGTCAAGGAGAGAGGTTGGTTTTGATAGCATTCTTGTAAGAAGTTACATCTTTCATACAAAGAATATGTAGGCAAGAATAAGAAAATAGGTCATTGATTTTAGGTAATAAGCTGATACACATGAGCCATCTCAGAAAACTGTGCACAAGTTAGAGATACAAAGCATTAGTTTTCCTCTCTGGGATTTGTTGTTGTTATTCTTGTTGATTTTGCTTATTTTGTTTTCTTTCTTTATACCAGAATGTAGGTTTGACCACTATATGTTTCCAAATAATTGGATTTCAGAAAATGCTTTACTTTGTATTCAGAATTTAGGTTAATCTTCCTCTGGTCACCAAAGAGCCAAATAGCCAGTGTTACATTTTGGCAGCAGGGTTTGGGTTCTGTAACACCCTAATGGGCAGAGAATATTAGAATAAAGAAGTCTTTGGAGTAAGTGAGAGTCAAGAGATTTCTATCACTCATAGAATAAATATTTCCTTTCTGTGTGTCCCAGCCCACTTTGAGGTGTCAGGTGAACTAGCCCCCTTCCTTCAAGGAGGCTTCAATCTTTGCTCCAGCAGCTGAACACACCCTCCACCTAGAGCCAGTGCTGGGATGACTCTAGAGCAGAAACTGTCTCATAGAGTGGGAGAAAGCCCTGGCCTTAGGAGTTAAAGCCCTATCAAACATCTTAGATAAACTGAGGACTCAGCCTCTGTGCTACTTTTCCCCCACTTTCTCTTTATCTCTATATTTTCTTTGTTCTTCTCTGCTCTTTTGTGTGGCCAGGATGCTGACTTCCTTAGGATCCATTCCTGGGTTTCCTTGCACTCAGGCTTTAGCTGAATCTGGTAAAAGGCAGGCGTCACACAAAGACAGGAGGATGAGACGAGAGGAAAATAAGTGGCAACAGGACAGCCTGGGTCAGTTTCATCCTACACCCTCTCTTCTGACTTCCACTCTCAAGGAGACCCTGGAGGATATTACCTTTTCTGCCTCTTGCCCCTTCACTATAGTGATTATATCTCTTGTTGTTTTTTTTTTTTTTTTTTTTTTTTAAGAGAAAGAACAAGCACAATGGTAGGGATAGAGGGAGAGGGAGAATCTCAAGAGGAACCCCAAATGATGTGGAGCCTGACACAGGCTCCAACCCACCACCCAGATCATGACTTGAGCCAAAATCAAGAGTCGGATGGTTTACCAATTGAGCCACCCAAGCACACTTCTTGTTGCCTTTTTAAACTATACCCATACATGGGTAAATAATCTTTAGAAAGCCTTCTAAATAATCTTTAGAAAACCTTCCTAAAAGCCCTATTTGAGAATATCGTCTGTTACCAACCAAAACCCAGACTGGAAACACTATTAGGAGAAGGAGGTAGGAATAGCCTTCTGGCTGCATGTGTGAGCAGAAATCGTCCACACCGCACCAGCACGGCCCCTCCCTCATCATGAAGACAATGATGAAACAAGTCTGCTCTGGGTGCTCAGTCCGGTGATGGAGGGAATCACATATGTAACTGGAGTGCTATCTGATGAGTACTCTGAGAGGTAAGTACAGAGAATGATGGAAGTCAGGGACTGACCCTGCTGAAATCGAAAGGGGGTTGGAGCAATGGAAAATCTAACTGAACATGGTATACATGTGCTGAGGCTTGAACATTGAGTTGGAATTCACTACACGATGGGTTGCTGGATCTAAGTGCTTGGTAATCAGGGTAGAGAGGCTACTGCAGGGAAAATAAACCATGTCTGCAAGAAAACAAGGGCCAGGAGGCCTGGAGAAATGAGGCCTATAGGAGGAAAAGCAAAATCACAACTGAGAACTGGTTAGGACAGAGATTCGGGAGTATGCAAGGATATGACCCAAAGGAGCAGCCAGGGCCTCTAGTTCTCTAGTTTAAGCTGAGGACATTTGTTCTGTTGGCCCCTTGTAATACTTGTAATAATTACTCAGCAAGGAATTAAATAATCCAACGTGCATTTTAAAATGTAACTCTGTGGCAGAGGCTGAAGACCCCATTACCCTGGTCACCAGGGTAGCATCTCAGTATCTTTCCTCTCCCCTAGTACCTCCCTGGGGCCTTACGCCTTACCAACAGCAAGGATGACAATTAGCTGGTATATACCATAAGGGCTCTTGGAATATTCATGGCCAGCCTCCACTATAATTTGTTGTGGCATCTATTCTGATTGGTTTGGGTCCATGTCTTACCCTGGTAAAATGTCTTTACAGGACTCCTCTTCTAGGTTGAGATTATGGCTGGAATTGCTGAAGGGGGGTCCTCTAGTAAGGTAACTTACAACGGAAAAAAAATGGACCTAGATGCTTTTCCTATATTATTTCAAAATATTCTAAGAAGCCATCACTCTTCACAGTGGAAAATCTTCTGATTTTCTTGTCATTTATTGCATAGTGGAGGTATGATAAGGAAAAGAAAACTAGTTAGAAGGTGACACCAAGCAGAAGAGTGATAGAGGGGAACTTGTCAGGAGGGAGACAAAGGAGCTGGAGGAGTCTAGGGCATAAGAATAATGAGTTTGGGGCAAGGAATGTTCAGCTAGAGCTACCTATTGGAAACACTGTGAGGGGAACTAGAAAACCTATGGGCCTGGAGCTAAAAAGGGAGGAGAAAATAGAGACATGTCTTTAAATAGAGATTTTTTTAGATGTCGTCAGAAACAAGGTAGAGAATTAACTTGTGAGTCAATGAGATCACCAGGAAAACTGGGTCACCCTAGAAAACAAAGAATAATGGAATACATGAAAAACTCCTCATTTGAAAGCTGGCCCAAGGGGAGACTCAGAGGGAAGAAGACTGAGAAGGAAAAGTCATCAAGAGAGCACCCTAGAATGGGTCATCCTTAGGGTGACCGTTGTCCCGGTTTGCCTGGATAAGCTCTGGCTTCTGCCTACTGTCCCAGCATCCTAACTGGTTCAGCACTTGACCTAGATGAAAGTGTTTAATCTGAACAATAATATCTATGGACGAATTTCAATGAGTAGAAAATTGGAGGAAAGAGTGGTCAAGAGCGCTACACACAGGTCTGTGCGAACTTTCCAGCCTACCCACCTTTGAAAAGCCTATGCTTCTCATCTCCCTAACAAGTATTCCTTGCTGAGAACCTCAAATAATTTCCTTGGGACTCATTCCCAGTAGTTTTTAATTATCTTGCATACTGACTGGTTCTTCGTGGTCATCAAGTCTATTTGGATAGTCAGTGTTTCACCGTTGATGCGTGCTTTGAAAGTTTTAATTTTATGATAGCTGTTCTGGGGTGCTGCTGTTTTAGTGTTCGTCATTATATTCCCTTACTAGCCTTCACTTTTAAGATGCCTGATAGCTTTGGTGTCAACAAGTTAAAATTAAGTTGATCAGGGAAGAGTTATAAATCTGTCATATCTGATCTACTTTAAGTCCCCATAACTAACAGCCAGTCTGAGATTTTGATCTTCATGCTATGTATGAAAATAATGCAGCCCATCCTGGTTGGCAGTTTGTACCATGTTAACATTTTAATTGACTCTGTTTAAATGAACAGTACCTTCCCACTGGTTTTAGGGAAATATTGATTTCTTGTGGGAAAAATACTCAAACTACTAAATGCACATGAAACCCCATAGGAACCCAATTTAAACCTTAAAACACTTAATTACAAAGTCTTCTGTTTAACTGGTTTGCAAAATAACCTTGTTGAGAAACTATTTCATTAGAGAAATGTTATTGGATGATCAAAGTACTACAATTTGATGATGTTTTCTCTTATAAAATCCTTTATCACTATCTGAGTCACCCCTATCAGACTTTGTATTTTATTATTTTTTTTCCATCAGCAGATGGGCAGAGAAACACTCTCAAAAACACCCACCACTGCTATATGTGTCTTTCCTCCTTTCATCAGAGGGTTCCTTTCTGCATAGAGAAGAACACATAAGGAACATGCCAGAAGCCTAATCCCAAATACTGTGCCCGAGGCCACTACCTGTGCTAGCTTGGCTCAGTGATATCTGGAGGCACAGAACACCCCAGGGAAAGATCCTAGCTAGAAAAGCCAGTGGGCCCCCCACCCCATTCTCTGGGCTAGCAACGTATTTGATAGTTTAGTAGCATAAGAGGCAGCAACCACAAAACCATGCCAGCTAGGGCTGTGTAACCTGGGCTTCATTGTAGCATTCTTCTAGCCAATGAGGCATGGGCATCCCACACAAATATTCCCTCCAGAACCGGAGGCTGCACCTGCACCCATCTTGTTTGACTAGAGAACTAACACTCCTTCTCTCCTTCTCAGAACGAGGCTTTGATTTCCAAAACCTGCTACTCAAGGCCAAGTCTGGCCATACCATCCTTTCCCCCAAGTTCCTTCCCTCCTTTTATTGTACTGTTCTAAATCAACCCATGCCCAGATTGTACCAACTCCCTCAGACCATGTACTTTGTCCTATTAACCCCATGACAGGAGAAGAAATCTTCTTATTACCAAATTAGCTGTATAAGTCTAGGAAGGGTGGGACCAACTTAATCCCTGTTCCCCCACCAGCTGTCAGGGTCCAGCATGGCTTGAAATCATTATACAAGGTTTTATGACAGCACATTATTCCCTTTTATTCTCTTTTCTCTGTAATAGGCTTGGGACAGCATTGTTCTGAACACAATTTCCACCTCATGATTACATTCTGACATGAACAGCAGTCCTAACGGCATATCTTACCTGTACTGCTGTGTGTAACTTTACTGATAATCCCACAAAGGCAGTAAAACTGGTCAAGAGACAATAGCCCCTGAGATGCTGGGTGAAAGCCCTGGGACAGGATCTCAGCTTGAATCAAGAAAATCACTTCACTGGGAGCAGACATTATTTAGTCAGGTAAATTATCACATACAATGTGAGCTTTACCTAAGAATTTATTTATGTGAATAACTTGTTTATTCTGAGTACATTTTCTGTTTTACAGAGTAACATGATACAATGTCATTACAGATCACATTGTCAAATCTGTCCTGGAAACATGTAAATTCCATGAAACTCTGTGTGTGTGTTGGGGGGGGGAGGGTCTCCAGAGTTGATGTCTTTAGAAGACAGAGAATTGATAGATATCCTGGTTCAAAACAGAAAGACAAGACCCAAGAGAAGGAAAGGCAGGAAGCAGCAGGGGAGGGAGGCAAAGAAAGAGAATAAAACCTAATCAGAGACAGAAAAGACCCATGTAGCAGCATTTATATTTCTCTGAAAACCAAGAGGTCACTTCTTTGCAAAAACAGCAATCAATTATTGTGTCAGTTAAGGTTCTGTGATTGCAGGCCACAAAACCTGCGAAAATGGAACTTAGTGGAAGGAATGAAAGAAAAAATTGGACTCTCTGAAAAGAGATCAAGGCAGCGCTGGGATATGGGTTGTAAAATTTCTCACACAGTCTCTCAAGGATACTCCAGTCGGATTCATGAACATCAACCACTAAATGTCCTTGTGGTATTCTTAAGAATAAAACTGAATAAAATTGAAAGGAGTGTGGGTTGTCCCAGCTTGGGTTTCCTACCTACACCTTAGTCACAGAATATAGAGCATTCAGTGTCCCTAGCAATGCCCCAGAGTGAGAGGGGGGGAAAGAATCCTAGACATAGCAAAATCACAGCTGTCATGTTGTGTGCAAGCACTGCACCATGCTTCAGACATCACATTGTGGTCCTACCCTTCCGCCAGCCTTACCAGGTAGGTAGTAGTATCCTAATACCATGGCTAAGGAAATAGAGGACCAGGGAGATTGATGGACTTGCACAAAGTGGCAGAGCCCAGACTAGATCTTGGCATGGCTTCTGTTAAGCCATCTAATAAGATTGCTTGCCTTGAATTTCCTGTTTTCCAATTTGAGAGGAAAATAAAGCTCAATGAATTTTCTATTCAGGGCTGAAGTTCAGGTCACATGCACGTTATAGTAATACTAGTTGTTGAAATACTGAAATACTTCCCAACCAGTTGGTAAAGAGCCACAGACTCTAGATGCCAGATGACTATCATGCTGGCCTTCTAGCCCTCTCCTTGAGTCCTCAAACCTCCCCATTATCCAACAACTAAAGATTTAATATCTGGCATTCCAGAGGACTGCTAGGATTCTGCCACTGAGTTATGGCTGGCATCCTGTCTGATTAGTTGCATTCATTTTCATACAAAAATATTTTTAATTTCACCATTGTTTCTACTTAAGTCTCAGTAAAGAAGATAGCAAGTCTTTAAATTCCAAATTTATCTGAGAAATATTTGAAATAAAAATAGCTAGGTCATCGTTTTCAAGATGGTCTTAAATAAAATAAAAAAACAAAACAAAACAAAAACCTAATAAAAGCAATTTACCTCTTGGCCCACAAAGTCTGTGCCTCACTGAATTTTCCATTTTGGTGCCCTGTTTTACTTAGCATTCTCCCTAACTTATTAGAAATACTAACCTAGTGGGAATGTGTGTCTTTGCTATAGTTATGAAGGAAAAAAACAACAACAAAAAAAAGAAGTGTGATGTATGGTGGGATAGAATTATCCTTTACTCATTAGCCAGGCTCCAGGAGAGTCTCTGAGAGCCACTCACCAAGAAGACCATAAATCACAGGCAAGAGTTATCCCAGAGGACTCTGAGATACTGTACTTTGTTATCTCTCCATACATGATGGTGCTTACTTTGTATTCCAACTCTACTTTTCCACATTATAATACATTCATTTAAATGCAGATTTTGTTATTCTGCTTAACATCATCAGTCTATCAGACAAACACCTGTGGGGAAATAGAAATTAACCTATCTCTGAACATTAGTGGGAAGCACCAAGCTTGCCACAATTGCCAATTTGCCCTCAGGGTCACCTTTTTTTTTTACCTCTCATACATTAAGAATCCTGTTCAGAATTGCACTATCATGCCTTACCATCCAAAGTGCTGTCCCTCTCATTAATGGGACAACTTTGGCTATACCACAGCATGGGACACTAATCCATAAACCTAGGAAAAAGTGTCACACTGGGGAAAGTGCCACTGACAGATGTGCTGTTATCAGCATTGTACCTCACAATGAATCCATTGGATTCTGTCTGGAAGGCTGTGGGATGGCTCTTCACAAGAACATTCAGGCTGAGAACCCAAGCAGGACAGTAAGAGCCTCATTAGAAAGCATCTGACTGGTCATTCATGGAGGGCACAGAGGGGTGGAAATTAGCCTTCCAAGAAAAGTCAACCCAGGAAACCCACCATAAGAGCTTGTAACAGTGTCATAGAAAGGGCTGAGGACATCAGAACTAACATTAGTAAGTAGCAGCCCTGTGTACTAGAAGGAATATTTCAGTCCATACTTACCAGCAAATTGGGAAGTAGGGATGACATTTTCACCATTTAACAGAGCAGGTTCAGAGCTTACATTACACACAGCTATCGGCCATGCTGTCTAAACTATGTCCCACTACACTGAAGTCTGGCCACATGCAAAGGAGCAGTACTGCTAGATCAGAACTGAGTACTCAGAGTGATGTTGCACAAGCCCCAGAAATTGAGATCTCAAGTTTTTAGTACTAGGTTTGGTACAGTATCTTTTCTGAGCCCTCAGACCAGGTTAAGTACATTTTGTGGCCCCTAGAGTATCCCATGGTCTTCTGCCATACACTCAACATTATTAAAACTAACTGCCTGGAAATTGCTTTTTCGAGCAGACTAAGGTCCTCATGAAAACTACTGCTGTAATGTTTTCTTTACCGGAGTTCCCACACTTATTCCAATGCATGGCACTCAATACATATATACTGAATGAGTAGTCAATCCCCAACTCAGTCCATGGCTAAGGGAAACAGACATCCTCATATGAATATCTTTATCAAATGAATGTATCTCCATCAGTATGGGCACAGACATCAGATGTCATAGTTCCCTAGAACTGGCTTCTCCTCCTTACTCGTTGGGCTCTGAGTCCAAGTTGCACAACGAAGCACTTGATTATTTTTAAGATGTCCAAACCCGGTTTTCTGCAGAGGCTAAGTGTGTAGATCAGCTGCCATAAATGCCTTCTCTCCTTGGCAGTTTCATTTCTCAACCAAAAATCAGCACTGGTATCTTAATCATTCATTTGCCTTTTATGAATTTAAAAATTATGAGCTAGTTCCCTAGAATTTGAGTGCAGTCACATGATGACACATGCTGGGCCTCTAAGACAAAGAACCAGACCCAGAAATGTAGTGACCTACTATAGTATCATATATTGAGAGATCAGCAGTGTTCTTACAATGGCTTTGCTCTCACATGATGTATAAGCACATTTTGGTTCATTCTAAGAAGAAATGAGAATATATCTAGAAAGTCAGAGGCAAAACTTAACTAGAAATTTTATAGAACTTTCAGGGAAAGAGGAGCAGTTGGTGGTTTTGTGAGAAAATACAGACCGTCTTAGTAGTTGGAGAGCTTGGTCACACCTGTAGGCTTCTTTTTTAAAATACTCATAGGTCTTCTTAAGATCGGTGGATTTATCAACCCTCCTTCAAAAGCATACTACCTTCCAATACAAACTCCCTTCTCTTCAAAGAATCTACTGACTAGACCTTCTTAAGACCTCTAAGCTAAAGACCAAGCTCACGTGGGTGTACAGGACTTGCTCTTTCATTATCCAAATGGTCATGACTCCAAAACGAATCTCTCCTCATCCTCTGTGAAAGTTCATAACGCTCTTTACAGGAGGAACTATTTACACAGTTTACACAATTCAATCATTCCTTATCTTCTGCCTCACTCAGGTATAACTAGTGGTATCATTTTCAAAAGCAGTCAGGAGGTACAGAATACTGATGTACCCTGATTATTCCTATGCTTTCTTCTAGTAGAAATGGATAAGTTTCAAAATGAAATGGTTATCACCAATGAGATAAGTAGCACCTTTGAACAACTCCAGTTACACCTTTCTAATCATTTAGTCATATATTCCTCACAACATATCAGGCAAATTAAATTGGAAGACAAAAGAATGCAAATCCTGGAACAGAATTACATTTTAGATAGTTTGGATATTTAAGATATGTCTATTTTACAGACTATGACAAGAATTGTCAGATTTAGAGGATCCAAAAAGAAGTCCCAGGGGAAAGCAGTGTCTTTTCAGACAGTTATATAATAAATGCAATTCATTAAGTTTTACACATTACAAAGTCATTTCAAAATTATCTTATTAAATGGCACACTATTTGTGTAAAGTAAGGTAGGACTGATATTACTGCCATATTGAATACTTGAAGAAACTGAGGCACAAAGAAATGTGTCCACATTCTCACAAAGTAGCTGACTGGGGATTCAGAGTCAGGTTTCCAACTTTGATTCTAGTGTTCTTGACAAAACATAGAAATCTAATGACCTTTTATTAGAAAGTTTTCATTGAAGTATCACAAAGAACACATATTTATTATACAAATCAATGCATGTTAGCCAACCTGTCTTTATTAAGGTGTCTAACACTAGAGGGTATAAGAAGAGGGAAAGTACTTTATGCCTGCCATAAAGCCTTTTACAATTTAGCCGAGGGACAACACAAACACCGAGAGAACCTGGAAAGCCGTGCCACTCAACTGATTTGTTCCTAAATCTGGAATTGTCAGAGCAAGTGAAGGACACCGCTGACCAGAACAGGATCATGCAAGACTGCCTACAAGGCACCAACATTTAGTACATGAGAAACAGAATTACACAATAAGCTCACAACCAAGACTTTTGGATGATGGATAAAATAGAAAAATAAAACGGAGGAAAGCAATTGAATCTATGTCAATTCTTACCAAGGTATTTTTTGATGTATCCTGTCTCCCCATATCATTCAAATGGAACATCTCTCCTCTGCCTATCATTTCAGATAGTGGATCTCTTCAGATTTCATTCATCCATGTCTTCATCCAGTCCTTTGTCAATCATTTATTTATCGCCTATCATGTACAGGATGCTCTTTGGAATGTAATGAACATAGCAGTGAAGGAAAGAGATACAATCCCTGACCTCAGCAAGCTTACAGTTTGATGGGGGAACATAGAAAATATACAAATAAAAAATTAGGTGAGCAGGATACAAGGAATAGCTACAGAGTAAAATAAAGCAGAAAATAGAACTAGGGAGTCCCATTTTGGTGGCTGGAAAATATACATTTCTTAAAATGTAGTCAAGGAAGTGTTGGTAAAAACTCAACATTAGAGTGAAGATCTGAATGAAGAAATAGAGCAAAAGGTGCTGCTTTCTAGGAAAATAATACTTCAAGTAGATAAACAGCCTTTGCAAAGACTCTAAGGCAAGGGTGTCCCTGGTATCTTGAAGAGATGGCAAGGCAGACAAAGTTCTGGCATGGAGTGAAGGAGGGGGATTGTAAGAAGACAGAAGAGAAAGCACTAGGGGGTGGAGGTGGGAGGACACTGCAGGTCACAAAAGGCCTTCATGTGCTTTGAAAGGACATTAGCTTTTAACTTCAGTAAAATGCGGAGTCCCAGAGGTAGCTGAGCAGAGAGTCAAGTGATCTGGTAAGTTTTGCAAGATTTACCCTTGTTGCTATGCTGACAATATGTTAAAGAAAACAAAGGGAGAAGCAGCAAGGCCACAGCTGGAGATGCATGAGCAGTCCAGGCAAGAGATGATGGCTGGATCCCTGCTCTGCTTCTTGCTCCACATTGCTTGAATGGTCCCACCCATTCCGACTTGTTCCTTTGCACATCATTAATGTCCTAATCACTTCCAGGTCTGTCTCTAACTTGGACCCCTCTTGTTAGCTCCACATATTTTATAATAGCTGAGAAACAAGCCCCTCTTTCTGGATGCCCTATAGCTACCCCCAAGCCACAGTATGTTGATATTAAACTCCTTAATTTCTCACTTTAGTAAACTGGGAACACTTTATTTCTCATCTTAGCTAATGACATCACACACTCAATGTCTACCTATAAGTCTAAATCATACTTCATTCTTACGGAAAAATGGAAATATGGAAAATATGGAAAATTAACCATTTGCCTATACCTTCAAACCTGTTACAACCCTACTATTCTTATTCCTGTCATCCCAGTTCAGCACATCCTCATATTTTTCCAGAGGTACATACATAATAAGGTCATTAACAACTCTTCATAGGTTATGGATCCACTTAAAGACACAGACACTAAAGTTTAGCTGAGGCCCACCAAAGACCCAGTTATTCCTACCGAAGACAGCAGAGTCATCATTTGTAACAGACACATGCTTGTTCTACTGTTCTCTCCTTATTGCCAGGAGACACACATTCTAAAGACCCACTGAAAGGATTTTAGCAGATTAGATGCAAATTAGAGTGTTATCTTCTGTTTGTATGAATAATGCACTATACTGGATCAAGGGCAACAATTTAAAATGCTGAAATAATTCAAGCTAAAAAAAAAGTGAGCATTAAGTACAAGCATTGATGGTAACATTGAGAGAAATGCATAGATTCAACGAGAATTAAAGAAATAGGTTCAGGTGGACTGGCTAAGGACAGGCTGATAAAGAAAGATGTTGAGCAAAAACAAGATGTAAAGATGATTTCTGGTTTTTAGGTTTATATGCTTAGTGTGGCTCATTTATTTCCCAGATTATTGCAACTTTTACTAGGGCCAATGACCATGAAATGTGCCCTAGGAGGACAGTGGGAGATTATCTGCAAGACTTCAGAGTGGTGGTCATTCTAAAATATTTAGTAGAGACTTCAGGTCTTGAGTTGGGGGATAAGAGATAACATACCACACCCCTCCCTATTCTCTTCCACGTTCCAGTTTGTTCCCCTCCTTCTCTATGTGCCCCACTGTTCTGCAAGTTACCCTTCTCTTAGAGAATACCAGCACTTAGGTCCTATACTGACATTTTGGTAATTTACTTACGCATAGTTTTCAGGGCCATTTGTTTCAGCCTTATAACATACTGTATACTTCTTGAGATCCGAGAGCTTCCTGCAAGATGTTTTCTATCCTTCGTTCTATTTAATCATCATAAGCACCCTGGGAATCACAAATTCCCAGCTAGGAAAGCTGAGACTCTGCTTATATATCATGGAGGGAGACTTTACTTGCAGGCTCGTGAGACACCCAAAACCTACATTTCTGTCTCATATGTAATCTTAGAGGTAGAACAAACTTAAACAAACAGTCATGGATGGGCTTATTACTCATAAGTGTTCAATAAATATTTCATATATATATGTCATTTGATTTACAAACTCATCTTATATAACTTCCTGGAATCTAAGGAAACAGAAGGAACAGGGATCTTCTGGATTCTCCTATTTCGTGTTTAGAGAACACTGAAGAAACCATTTATATTTAAGAAAATGATGCTACTACAAAGAAATCAAATCGTATTCTTTCTAAAAATCATCTGTAGAATGATAAGCCTTAAATAGCAAGGCAAGGTCAAGAACATGTGAAGAAATGAAGGAACAGATTGCTAATTACCATTTTTATTATCTTCTAGGAAAGAAAGGAAGGTTTGTCTGTAATTGCTTTAGTAGGCAGTCATAGCAAATGAACCTGAAAAATGCAATATTCCTTCTCCAGAATTGTTCATTGTCTCAATTTCCCCTTTGAAAGTATCAGCCAAACCACTTTTTAACTGTTTGTAAAAACAAAATCAAACTGAGTTACGGCTCAGCATGGGAGGGGGTTCATAATGCTGGTTCTCTGCCTCAAGCAGAATGGGATTTGCCCAAGAAAAGCATGATACTCCAGTTGAATTCAACACTCTTGCTTCATGACTACTGTGTGAGGAACATATTCATTTGTTATTTCACTTAATCATCATTAGGTCAGGCCCTTCTCCTTCTTGGGACAACTTTGTTCCTGTCCCCTCATCGCAGGAGAATCACTAGTATCTACTGCCTCTTCCATTTCAAGTTGGCTTTTGTTTCTGCTGATCACCATATTCTCATCTCTGCTGGGCAAGGGTTTGCTTTCATCATACATTCCTGTGATGTCCTAGAGCCTCTTCCAGAGTCCTCATGTCCAAACTGAGTTGTGCTCCGTGAATTGGAGTACCTCCACGTTATGGTATAATATTCTATGAACTTCTTGCACCTTAACGTCCTAAAGGGTTTTACTGAACATTGTTCTTGACTTATTGCTCATGTCCTTTTTGTTCTGAAGAACCCACACAGTGCCTTACAGATACCTGGGCTGAAACAACTCTGTGTGACAGGCCACAAGCAATTCTCTAAATGATCCTTCTTCATTGAGAGTAAAAGCTTGATCCTGAGCCAAACCTATGTGAATGACTCTGCTCCCCTGGTAACTCCCACACCCTTTTCATCTCAGCTATTTGTGAATCCAGATAAGTCTATCTTCCAGCTATGACAGAATCACTGGATTGAGAAGGAGAAGGGCATCCTTTAAAGTCAAAGAAGCCATGCACCCAGCAGTGGCAAATTCCCACTACAATATCCCTCCCAAGTGGCCATTTGGCTTCTGATGAAGACACACAGTGATGGTTACTAGAGGGTTTTTTTTTATTTTGGGCTAAAACATGCTTCTTAATTTTCACATACTGCTCCTGTTCATGAGTTCATACCAAAGGTACGCTGCAGTGAAAGATGTTTTCTCTTTTTTTCTCAAGTCTCGTTAGTGCTGCACAATGAGAATTATGTCACCAGAAGAAAAATCAACACAAAGTGAGAAAAAGAATCACTCTTACTCATTTTACTTATATAAGGGAATTTTTAAAATATGTTCTGTTCTGTGTGTGCACCACATCAAAATGGTAAGCATAGTAAAGTACTAAGCTCTAATAAAATATTACTGACTTTTGTTTTTATTTGTTTATCTATGTATTTTGTCCTTTAAGAATGAGGAAGAAAAGGGGTGCCTGGGTGGCTCAGTAGGTTAAGCGTCTGCCTTCAGCTCAGGTCATGATCCCAGGGTCCTGGGATCCAGCCCCACATCTGGCTCCCTGGTCAGAAGGCCTACTTCTCCCTCTCCCTCTCCCACTGCTTGTGTTCCCTCTCCTGCTGTGTCTCTCTCTGTTAAATAAATAAAATCTTAAAAAAAAAAAAAAACAAGGAAGAAAAATAAGATAACTTAAAAATGATATGCAAAATCTGAGGGCAAGAGGGGGACATTTGGCATGAATTTTATGTTAACTAACTGCCCCAGGCAACACTCACTAAGATAGATTTGAGAGTCATTCAACAGAATTAGAAAAAAGCCTAGTGGTTTTGGGGAGAATGACTAGTAGTCATTCCCAATCTGCTAGCTGGTCCAGTATCAGAGATCCAGCAATCTTTAGCTATAGAGTCTGAGAAAAAAAATCACAAAGTTAATTTAGCAGCATCTTTCATAAGTTTAGATTTTAAATGTGAAAATCAATGCATCCCATTTGGTATGCTATTTGGCACCATGTACTAAAAAGACTTAAAAACAAAAGCAACAACAAAAAAGATTCAAACTGTAGGAGTCCTTAATTCTGCTTTTGGGAATTTATCCTAAGAACATAATCTGAAATAGAGAAATAGCTTATGCAGAAAATACTCATTGCAGTGTCTGTTTCATGGGAAACATTTAGCATTAATCTAAATATCCAATAATTGGAGGGAAGGCTAAGTAAACTTCATTATTTGGTGTTTTGCAGAATGTAAACATCTACAAAAAAGTTATTTACAATGAGGTGATGCTAGCATAGGCATATGTAAAAAGAATGAAACAGGATAAAAATATATGGACAGCACACTCTCAAATACATTAAATAAATCGCTATAAAGATAAAGACTGGGGGGAATAAGCAATCATGCCAATGGAGAGTGCTGGGAAATGGGTGATTGTTTTGTAATTTTTTTCCTTTTTTTTTTTTTTCCCAAAGTGAATAAAAAAAAATTTTAAAAAAGAAGGGAAAGATACCTAAAATTAAAAAAAAAAAAAAAAAAAAAAAAGCTGACTCCTTCAGAAATAGAATATCATCTCACATCCAAAGCAGCTGTGCAGATTACAGTGGTGTTATTACCAGGTTTATGAAATATGAATGCTGACCTTGTCTCCTTGCCTCTACTGACATTGAATAGTGTTTACTGCAGGTCAATTACTTTTTCTCTCCACTTTAATTCTTCTCTAAGTTTTATCACTTACTATTACTCTGCAAGCCTAAAATTATTTGGCCAACTCTGTCTCCTTAAAGTAATATTTTCTTCTTTTGTCTCAGATTAGTTCTGAATATATCACAAGAATTGTTCGCATAATGCTAATGCCAACATTTTGTCCACAAGGGTGTCTTATCAGAAAGACTACATCTGAGTCTATATTCTAGGCAGCTCTCAACTCCTTTATGAAATTAAATAAATGCCAATTCCAATGAACAAGGAAACTAAAATCTCATCAATTATCTTCTGAAGCCTTCAAAATAGCTTTGCTTTCTCTAGGCAAGAACTCACTGAGAATGTTTTTATCCTCAAATCTCTCCAAGGATGCAAAACCCTGGCACTTTGCATCTTCTCCTCTGGGCTGACACACCAAAATAGACAAGAGGATACACAACTGGCCAGACAGGGCCATTGGGAGATTCACCAGAAAGTTGATGAAATGTAAGTATGGGCCCCCCCCCCCACTTGCTTGGGGGTCCATGAAGACCCTTTTTTATGCTTTGAATTTGTAATTTTATAGAGACCCTTAAGTTGCATGAGATACATATCCCACAAAATTTAGATTAACCACTGGACATGGCCAACTTTCCCAGATTACTCTCAACAGCACTTGGGAAGCGACACCAATCCCTGATTCTTTTGACGTTGACTTTTGAGACATGAGACCTGGCTGGGCAAATGGAAGTGGAGAATAGAGGGGAGAGAAGAGCAGGAGTGAAATGGCAGTAAGGGGATGTGAGACAGAGATCAAGTATGACAAAATGCTCGTTGTTGACCCTCAAGAATTGAGATTAAAATCAGGTCCTGGTCTTTTATCAACAGAAAAAACCTAACCCTTGTGACTTATTATGACAGCAAGAGGGTGAATTCAGAGACTATAGAAGGAATGGTTTGGGGACTATAAACGTTCAAAGCTCAGTTTAAGAAAGAAAAGGATATTAGCTCTTCCCTGTGTCTGCTATGCTTACAATCGCCAATTCTTAGTGGCCAAGATCTCAGATGAGTATGTTATTTTGGATCACACAAAACACAACTCATAAAATTTCCATTTCAGAAAATGGTGGAGAGGACTTACAGTTTCACTTTAATAGTGGTCACTCCAGAAACACTGATTATTAACAAAGGGACTTAACAAGCTAGTTCAATTCCTTCATTTACAGATGGAAAATGGAGTTCAGGAAGAAGTGGTATACCTGGGGTAATGGATTTAGTGGCAAAGCAAGGTTATCAGTGCTTTTCCCATATGTGCATTTCCAGACATGCACATCTTTGCATATTGGATAACACTTTTTTTAAAAGAAAAATCAATTTTCTGACATGCTCATGCTAAGGAAAAAATAAAAGTACGTTAATGTTAATGTTATCTGGCTTTGTCACACATGAGTGCACATACCCATGCATCATAGTGGAAGAAAACTGTAAGTATATTTTATTACATGTCCTAGTACTTCAAAACCCCATAATCAGAATTTTGAAAAGAAAACCTATATTTGGATTTTCTTACATATCTTTGTTCTCATTTAATTATCTGAAAATTGTGCAGAGAAGGTAGAATTTGGCAGAAGACACAACTAATTCTCTTCTCTATTTAGAAATATAAAATTCAGATGCTTTCTCCAATCCCCACCATCACCTGGAAATGCACTTAGCATTTTATTCTGAGGACTGCGCTTGAGTTCAGAGAATGCTAAAATCACAGTAAACCGATGCCATGGGTGACACCTAATTAATCCACAACTGTTTTTTGTTTTTGTTTTTCTTGTGGGGTTTTTTTTTTTTTTTTTTTTTGGTGGGGACAGAGTTACCATTTTCTGAAACTGAATACAAAACTCAATATAGTTTTAACCTGGTCCCGGGATCAAATGTATAAAAGGGATCAATTATATATGTGAAATAGCAAGGTGGAACTTGATACTTAACTTTTGGGAAATTACTGACTTTTCTAAACTGCAATGGATGCTATCCTCAAACAAATGTCTTTCTGCAAACACTTACCAATATTTGCATATACTTTCAGAGCTTCACTGGATTAAATCAAAAGACCAAGGTTCATAGTTCATCTGTCCAATGTGAACTGATAAGGTTCACTTCCTGTTTACAAACTCTGTCATGATGAGGCTCAACAATGTCTAAGATAATTTCTAGCTTCACAATGTTCTCAGTTTCTATGAGCTTACTATCCAGTCTGTGCTGCAGAAATAAATTTATATAAGCACCCTGAGCCCTGTGAGAAATTCGAATTTAAGGTTTCTCAGAGGTTCACAATGACATTAGTAATTACATTGATGATTTTTTTTTAATCGCCACCGATTGTTACTTCATTTTCACTTAAATGGAAGAAAGAATTATCCTGACAGGACAGAGAATATTCCTAAGATGGTTACTTAGTTGAGTTTGGTTCTGCATGAGATTGAAACCATCTAGCAGAAAATTAAATTAACGTTTGCCAAGAAATTAAGATAAAATGTGAAGATCACCATGTAAAGCTATTTGTCATCCTGGAAAGAATGGATGATCCATGTCAACCTTCAAACTGAGCTCCATGAGCAATTGGAAATTATCAAGAGTTTTAGAAGTGATGGACAAATGGAGTTTGATACGGGTAAATGCCAGTCGATTCAGAGAGTAAAAGGACAACTGACTATGACACATAGATTCACTGTCCATGAAGATCGAATTATTGAAATACGGTGTTCCAAAAATCCTAGAAGAGCTAGGTTTTGCTGTCATAAGAAGATTAATCTCAGGGCAATTAGACTTAACTCGAAGAAAATACTTAAGAATGACTCTGATTCTTCCTGATAGCTCATGATTTTAAATTCCCTTTATTTTCTTAACCAAAGCAGAGAGAGCATAGATAGTCATCAGATGACATTTAAGAGAAAGAAGAAAGCTCCTGACCTTGCAGAAGAAAAGCTAAAGGATATTCGTCCATTTACTGTGGCACACAAGCAAAAGCTGATTCAGGGCCTTGCCTGGAGTTGATCCCTGACCAGCCCCATGAAATGGCAACAAAGATCGATAATACTGATGACTTATATGCAGGCTGAAATATATTTTTATAAACCTATTAGTAATAAGGAGGAAATGAGACTCTAGTTAGATAGCTATGATTACATGTATCTACAAACAATAGGGAAAAATGATTGCGCACTTAGATACTTCAGAGAAAAACCCTAAGTTTCTGCAAAGGTAAGACCGTGTAAAAAGTTCTACCACACATCATTCACTCATTCAACAACTATTTTCTGAGGACCTACTATGTCTCAGACACCATTCTAGGTGCTTGCAATATGCACATGGGAAAGGAACAAATGTCTACCCTTGTGGAACTTACATGCTAGAGAAAAAATCAGACAATAAACAATGTGCTAAATAAATAAATTATCTAGTATGTAAGAAGATAATATATCCTACGAAAAAAAATTTTTTTTGAGAATTCGAAATAGGACAGCAGGATCAGGAGCAATGAATGAAGTCCCAGGTAGCTTGTGGTGTTAAATATATGGCTCAGGGTAAGGATCACTGAGAGTGTTAAATAGGAGCAAAGACTTAAATGGGATGAGGTAGTTAGTAAAGCTGCTATCTGGGGAAAGAGCAATGAGTCAGAGGGAACATCTAGAGCCTATAGTTGGAATGTGGTAGTATGATTATAGTAGGAAGAGCACAGGAAGAGGAAGAGAGAGGGGATCAGAGGTAGACCACTGTAAATGCTTCAACTCTTTGAAGTTGAAGTGAAATGAAGTTGAGTGAAATGATGAGCTGGATTTCTTGCATGGCAGTGACAAGGTCTGAATTATGTTTTGATCATTTTTGGCTGCCATATTGAAAATAGACTATAGATGACCAAAGTCTGGACTAGGGAAACTTGTTTAAATCTTCATTTTATTTTTTTATCATAAATAATCCAGGCAAGAAATACTGCTGATTTAGATCATTGTAATGGTAACAGCAATAATGAGATGTAGGCAGATTTTGAAAAATATTACTGATTTAGATCATTGTAATGGTAACAGCAATAATGAGAAGTAGACAGATTTTGGAAAAGGGAAAGTTAGCTGGCAAATTAAGTTTTGTGGAGAACAGGAATTAAGTATTGGAAATGTTGTGTTTGATATATCTGTTTGACATCCCAGTAGAGATTTAAAGTAGACATTTAGAAATACAAGTCTTGGGCTTGGAAAGGAAGTTTGGGCTGAAGCTGTAATTTTGGAAGCTGTTAAAATTTAAGTGGTACTTAAAGCGAAAAACCTGCATTAGGTTCATCAAGTCACTAGGAGAGAGAGAGAGAGAGAGAGAGAGAGAGACAGAGGAGGACATCAAGGAATGAGATGTTCCCACATTAAAAGCTTAGAGAGAAGTGAGAATGAGTTAAAAGTGAGGTAGGAGAAAAGTCAAGAGAAAGTGTATGATGATGGAGCTAAATGAAAAAAGTTCATTCAACAGGAGGACATGACACCCTTAATTTTATGACCTCCTAAGACAAGTTACTCAATGTCTCTGTGTCTCAGTTTCTCTACCTTACTAACAGGAGGCTGCAATTGCTTTTTGGTAGAAATTTCTAGAGAGACAGCACTGGATTATTGGAAGATTCAGAGAGATAATGATTTATACTTTAAGTTTCTTAGAAGCCATTTGACCTTGGGCCAGAAACTTCTCAGATCCTTAGCATTTTCATCTTATTATGAGATAATAATGTCTGTCCCACTGGAATCTGGTAAGAATTAAATGAAACTGCACAAATGAATTGGCCAGAATAGTATCGGGCACATATCAGGTATAATAAATGTGATTTGCTTTTGTTGTTTGCTCTATCAGGTCTCAGACCAAGATTCAAATTCTTTTAATGGACATCTTCTGCATGATTGACTTAACTTTACTCTTTGTTTCATGAAGCAAGGCTGCTGTCCATTTGTAACAGTACCTTAGCTTAAGGCAATACTGGAACTATTTGGCTTAGATTATTGCTTCACTCCTAACAATAACTTCCATGCCTCAACCTCTGCCCACCTACCCTTGGCCCATGCTCTGACTCCCCTGAGCACCAATCTATGTTCTGTTGAGTCTGCTGCTAAAGCAAGGCAGGTGTAGGCAAGATTATTTCAGAAAACTACAAACAGAAATATCAAGTAGACCTACAACAAGGTTACACTAAATGATTATAAATTTTTAGATCATTTTCTTAAATAGATTTTCAAATCTCTAAGAACATAAAAATACATCATGTGGAAAAGTATAATGACTGAACAGAGCTGTTAAAACACCAGTTTCGGAGTCAACTTGATCTGACTTCAAATTCAACTGGAATCACACTGGTTGGACAAACTTGGGCAAGCTTATGAGCTTTTCTAAATCTCAGTTATTTCATCTGTAAGTGGGGTTTACAAGACTTAACCTCATGTGATCCCTGTGAGTGTAAAATGGGATGATTTAAGCAAAGGTTCTTAGCGAAGCACCTGATATGAGTAAATAGTAGCAGTGTATTTATTATTGGTTAGCCCTACCTACATATTAGATACCTAGATGCAGGAATGTGTCATACTAAAGTCTTATTTGAAAATTAATAATTTAAGACAAGAGTAAAGGCACAAGAGGCAATAATCCAAAAATGTTTAAAAAAAAAAAAAAACCTACCTAAAAATGTTTCTAAATGTTTGAGGCTTTGCAGTATGAAGTTCTTCATGAGAAAAACAATAAATGAATATGGCAAAAAGTAATCAATTCTTGAGGTCTTATATAATTCTTCACTCAGGGTCATGCTGTCCCTGGTGATGGTTTTATAGCCCCTGGAGTTAGAGTGAGAATCCCACCAGAGGAGATGGGTGTCCCTTTGAAAGTCAGTTCTGCGCACCACCATGCAATTCATCCCTGCTTTCATGAGACACTGTTCCTGGAAAGAAATCCTGGAATAGACAGATACTGTATCTATTCAAACTAAAGTTAGAACTACCATTTTATACATACTATAATTTAAGGAAAAAGAAAAAAGATAAATTTTATGTGAGGTCTATGATGAAAAGATAAGAATTCTCCCAATATTTTTCATATTTAATCAAAGTGATTTATGCTGTGCTTATTTAATTTTTATTTGGCATTTGGGAGGCTTCATTCTAAGATCAGTCCTACTAGTATTTGTATAACCTTTAGCAAGTTACATGTCCTCTACAGGTCTCAGGTTCCTCCTTTGGAAATAATAACATTTCTGTTGGAGGATGGTTGTAAAGATGAAATGAAATTGCACGTATAGCACAGGCCTAGGCATTCAAGAATTGAAAGTTCTCCTTCTCTAGTATCATTTATGCTCCCCTCATACTTTGGAAACTTCTAAATAACCCTTATCTACTTTGCGTTCGAAATTATCAAATGGCTAGCCTCATCCTGTAAAAAAGACAAGAATAGGCTCATAATCATGTCCCTGATTCTCCTCACATAAATTTAAATAAATTCACACCATTTAATTAAATTTCATCATTTTCACTAGACTCAAAATAGATTTGATGCACATGCAACAGTTAGGGCTTATTATCATACACAAAAGTCTTGAGAATTATCTGCTAAACAAATACTGTATCCATGTCATAGTCCTTAATTATTGTAAGCCCAAGGAGGCTGCAATCAGTATATTGATCACAACCCATATTATATTGAAATGTCATTTTGGGTTCCACAAATTAAACTCTGAGAGTCAGTGTGCAAAATTTTCATGAGACACACAGAAGAATGTGAAAGGAAATGTCATTGCTTTGCTTTATATTTTATCTGTTTCTCTGTAAGTAGATAAATCACTAAGATAAAGGTAAAAGCCTTTTCTTATTGTAATAAACTGTATCTAATAATTGCAGCCTTGGCCGTTCTCAAATAATCACATATGGATATTCTAAATATGGATTCACATGAATAATCCAATTAGCTATGGTCTCTTGACACATTTAAACTGGACTCTGGAATCCGGGATGTATTCACCATATAACTGTTTTTTAACTTGTATGAATCTTTCTCCTAAGGGTTGCAGGCTGATCCAACTGGTAGTACATAGAACATGGACTTTATGTAAGAGTCCTGTCTTCACCCATCAGCTCCACTCATTCTGTGACTTTAGGAAAGTTACTTAGTTCTCTGATCCTCCATTTGTTTACCCATAAGAAGGGAATAATGATAGCATCATCCATGTTAACTATGAAAATTAAAATAAACAAATGATGAATGACAGTCCATCCAATATGGTCATAAATTAGTTACTGAAAACTTTGAATTGGAAATTCCATGTTCTGAGGAAAGATGATGTTTGCCTTAAGTGCATTTGTACACTTACAGGGAAATGAAACTCTTGGCTTTATTACTGACTTACAAAATTATTAATTAAAAAGGACTCTATGATTAAGTGGGAGGAAAATACAAAACCAAAGTAGACTCGTACTTATTCCTTCCAGAATTATTCCCAATAAATCACTTCATGTTCATTTACATTTTACTTGGGGTATCTTGCTCTTCATCAGGTGCAGAATATTCCTTATGAGACTTTAGGATAATTGCTACCTTTTAAAGTAATGCTAGATGCCCCTGTTTCTGATTAGATTACCCTTCACAAGTCCTACTACTCTGTGTATGTGCTTACCATAATAACTACCCTAATATCCCAAATTAGTCAAATTAATATTCAAAAGCAGAAGCTCTCTTGGTATCTGATGCTAAAAGCTATTGACATCCTGTTTCTTGAATTATTCAAACATACATCATTATCAATTTGTATAAGGGTGCTTTATACATTATAAACAGGCAATTCATTTAAAGATACATTCTTTTTCAGGTCTTTCTAAAAAATAGTCCATCTTGGGATTCATTTAAAGTATTGGAAGCTTATAAGGCCATTTGGATGGAGCAGGGTTACAGTAGGGACACAACTGTGGATTGAGTTCTTCCAGGCCATATACTGGGGTCAGGAGGCACCAGCACAACAGCATTCAAGAGACACTCTCTCTCCCCTTGTTCGATGCAAGATGAATTGTGAAAGATGCTACAACCACATGACCTGGTTTGTAGGGTACCACAGCTTTTCAGAGGTATCATTCCCATTTTATAAGTATGTAAACTGAGATTATTTCTACTTTTTAGATTAAAAAAAGTGAAAAGAAACTAGGTGACTAGTAGAAAGTATTCTGGGAAAAGCTGGCAGAGTCCCACATATCCCACCTGGATACAAAATCCAGGACAAGCTCTGGAGAGCTGATAGACTCTGGGAATCCCAAATCCGGAATTACCTGGAAAGTCCTCTAACCCAACAACCCTATCCCTGGCTAATACGTGGTTCTACTAGGAAAGCAACTCTAATGACAAGATCTTCCTATTAAATTCTGGCTTAGCCTAAGGAAATTTCACAAGAAAACCACTGGCATACACGTCCCTGGCTGTTGCAAAGCAGGGGCTGCTTCGATTAGAAGAGAGGATAATGGTAGCAACGTCAAAGGTGACTTACTTAAGGAATAAAAATGCATGAATTTAAAAATAATGATGATAACAATTAAAAAATCTACGTTTTTTAAAAAAATAATTATAATAAAAATAGTTATTATGTGTTGATATGTGCCAGACAGTGGGCTAAATTCTTAATATATATTACCTCCTTCAAGCTTCAACATAAACCTGGGATAGAGCTATTAGAATTCTCATTTCCACACAACAAAACTAAGGCTCAATGACATTAGGCAACTTGTCCAAGGGCATAAAGCCAAAGGGTGGTGCCTGGACTCAGAAACATCTGAGATGGACTCGGAAACTCTACTTCTTACCCACTAGGCTATAAGGCTTGCTTTTGAAACTCAGGAAGGGAAGGCATACATGCGAACCATTCACTGAATGCCTGAACTGTACAGAAGATCAGGGGGTCAATCCAGCTGAAGATGGGCAAGCATGTGACCTTATCTCAAATCACTACATTATTTTCTGCAAACCATAAAGTCATTATAAAAAACTAACATGCACTCATAGATCCAAATACGTTAAAAATTAGTAGATGTTGGAATTAAAAGTTTAAGGGTATAATTATATTTACAGATGGTCTTTATATACTAAAAGCAAATTCAAGTCTAACCCACATAGTATCTTCTTAGCAGTGTTCATGGCAATTAAAAGGCAGGATTTTCCACTGCCTCTAAATTCCAAAACACTGTTTGTGCCTAAATCCTAATAGGCACATCAAGGGCAGTGCACACAATAATCAAATCCACCATGCTGTCCAGGTGCTGGGGGTGGTCAGGGATTATCTGCCATGAGCAGACTTTAAAAGATTAGTTCTGTCCATACTTTTCAACCCAAGATATTATTGTAAAAAATCTCCATTAGTAAGAGGGAAAAAAAACAAACAAACAAAAAAAAAACCTCTTTAAAAAAGGAGAATGGGGTCTGATTTTTTTGTTGTTGTTGTTAAATGTTGCAGCTTCATTGTAATTTTCTGGGAAGCCATCTACAGGCAGAGACAAGGATATTGTAAGTTCAGTTCCTGATGATTGCAATAAACAAATATTACAGTAAAGCAAGTCAAATGAATTTAATGGATTCCTAGTTATATTTACACTATACTGTAGTATATCTAGTGTTCAATAGCATTACGCCTAAAAACACGTCCATACCTTAATTAAAAAATATCTTATTGCTGAAAAATGTTAACCGTCATCTGAGCTTTCAGTGTGCTGTAACCTTTTGCTGGCGCAGGGTCTTGCCTCCATGCTGATGGCTGCTGACTGACCAGGGTGGAGGCTGCTGAAGGCTGGGTGGCTGTGGCAATTTCTTAAAATTAGACAACAATGAAGTTGCCGCATCGACTGACTTTTTCTCACATGAACAATTTCCCTGCTTCTCTGCATCATGGCTGCTGTTTGATAGCATTTTACTCACGGTAGAACTTCTTTGAAAATTAGAGTCAACCTCTAGAAAATGTTCTACTACTTTGTCAACCAAGTTTATACAATATTCGAAATCCTGTTGTCATTTCAACATTCTTCTCAGAATCTTCACCAGGAGTAGATTCCATCTCAAGAAACCACTTGCCTGGCTCAAGCAACTTAATATCTGTTCACGTTTGATCATACGATTGCAGCAATTCAGGTTCATCTTCAGGCTTCACTTCTAATTCTAGTTTTCGTGTTATTTCCACAACTTCTGCCATTACTTCCTCCACAGAAGTCTTGGACCCCTCAAAGTCATCCAAAAGAATCAGAATCAATTTCTTCCACGCTCCTATTAATGTCGGTATTTTGATCTCTTTCTATGAATCACAAATGTTCCTAATGGCCTCTAGAGGGGGGAATCCATTTCAGGAGGTTTTCAATTGACTTTCCCCAGATCCATCCGAAGAATCATGACTTACAGCAGTTGTGGCCTTATAAAATGTATTTCTTAAATAATAAGACTTTAAAGTCAAAATGACTCCTTGATCCATGGGCTGCAGAATGGATGTTGTGGTAGTGACATGAAAACAACATTAATCTTGTATAATTCCATCAGAGCTCTTGGTGACCAGGTGCATTGTCGATGAGTGGTAATATTTTGAAAGGAATTTTTTTGGAGCAGTAGGTCTCAACAGTGGGCTTAAGATATTCAGAAAGCTAAGTTGTAAATATATGTGCTGTCATCCAGGCTTTGTTGTTCAATTTATACAGCACAGGCAGAGTAGATCTAGCATAATTCTTAAGGGCCCTAGGACCTTCTGAAAAATCAATGAGCATTGGCTTTAACTTAAAGTCACCAGCTGCATTAATACCAAGAGAGTCAATCTGTCTTCTAAAGCTTTGAGGCCAGGCACTGACTTCTCCTCTCTAGCTATGAAAGTCCTAGATGGCATCATCTTGCAATATCATGACATTTCATCTGCATTGAAAATCTGTTGTTTAATATGGCCACCTTTATTAATTGTCCTAGCTAGATCCTCTGGATGACTTGTCACAGCCTCTACAAGAGCACTTTAGTTATGAAGATGACTTATTCTCTTAGACATTATGAATCAACCGCTGGTAGCTCCAAACATTTCTCCTTCAGCCTCCTCACCTCTTCTAGCCCTTATGGAAGTGAAGAGAGTTAGCCCCTTGCTCTGGATTAGGCTTTGGATTAAGGGAATGTTGTACCTGGTCTGATCTTCTATCCAGACCCCCATACTTTCTCCACATCAACAACAGGCTGTTTCACTTTTTTTTATCATTTAGTCTGTTCTCTGAAGTAGCACTTCCTACTTCCTTGAAGAACGTTTCCTTTGCCTTCACAACTTGCTTAACTGTTTGGGGCAAGAGGCCTAGCTTTCAGCCTATCTCAGCTGTCGACAAGCTTTCCTCACTAAGCGGAATCACTTCTGCCTTTTTTTTTTTTTTTTAATTTGTTTATTTTGAGAGAGAGAGAGACAGAGTGAGAGAGAGCATGAGAGGGGAGGTCAGAGGGAGAAGCAGACTCCCCATGGAGCTGGGAGCCCAATGTGGGACTTGATCCCAGGGCTCTGGGACCATGACCTGAGCCGAAGGCAGTTGCTTAACCAACTGAGCCACCCAGGCGCCCACTTCTGCCTTCTGATTTAAAGCGAGACACCTGCAACTCGTCCTTTCAGTTGGACAATGGGAAGCCATTGAAGGGTTATTAATTGGCCTAATTTCAATATGGTTGTGTCTTAGGGGTCAGGGAGCCCGAAGACAGGGAGAAAAATGGAGGAATCGCCAGTGAGTGGAGCTGTCAGAACATACACAACATTTATCAATTAAATTTGCCCTCTGGTGTGGGTGAGGCAACGTCTCAAAGCAATTACAATAGTACCATCAAAGATGGCTGATCACAGATGCCAATAACAAATAGAATAATAGTGAGAATATTTGAAATGTCATAATTACCAAAATATGACACACAGACACGAATGCGCAAATGCTGTTGGAAAAATGGTGCCAACTACGTAGGGTTGCCACAAGATTTTGATATGTAAAAAACACAGTATTGTCAAAGCAAAATAAAGCAAAGCATAATAAAATGAGGTATGTTTGTACATTAAAAAGCAGAGAATCATCTACTCCCAGGGATGCCTGCTTTACCTCACCAGCACCATAATGTCGTTCTTGCTCTGATCTTTATGAATATTTACAAAGGGTCTCATTTGGGGGACTTCAGAGATTATTTGCTCCTTTTCAGAAAGGCTCATGGAGTTTAAGATAACCGACTCATAAACCTTGAGAGCTTCAAGTCAGAATCTTCTCAATCTTTTAAAGAGCAGAATAAGCTGCTGCTTTCATCCCTGCACTGCCTGCGGTGACCCAACTCTGTAAGCTGATCCTGTGTGTTTCACAGGAAGTACATCTTCCTGTTAGCTTCTTCCAACTTGGGAACCCAGGCCTCTAGCAAAGAACACGCTGGCCTCTGACCTAGCTTCTGCACATGCAGGTAGAAGTGCAAATGTTCCTAGAAATACCCTCTACAACCAGCTTTCTTTTCATGGGTCAGAGCCCTTCTTCTCTGCCCTTCCTGGACAGAAACTTTGAATTTTGGAATTTATCTGAACTGAGGTTACCTGTTAATTCATTCAAAAAAAAAAAAAAAAAATAGTCCTTGCACATCTGCAGCTGTTAGGACCTGGGCTGGCAGGTGAAGCTCCCTCCAGAACTTATTCTGGCTAACCTAGACTTAGAAGTTTTGACTCCCTCATTGTTGCCCCCACATCCTAATACTCTGGGTGCCTCATTATGTACCAGGATCTCCCACTCACTATCCACACCCCACTCACCCACCCATGATTGTATCTCCAGGAAAATAAACAAACCTCATTGCCTACAGACACGTGACTAGCCTTGTGCTCCCCAAACATTAGTGAGCACATCAATCACCAAGAGGGTTAATTAAAACACAGATGGCTGGACCCCATCCTCAGAAACTCTGATTCAGGGCCCAGGAATGTGAATTTCTACTACTTCCCTGGTGTCATTGATGATGCCTGTCTGAGAACCACACTCTGCTTGGCCGGCTGAGCATCTCAGTTCTTCCATGTCCCATGGGAATGCAGCACCAGGACTAGAAACTCAGGCCTCCAAATTTTTGCCTCTAGAAGACAAAATCTTCCTTGTTTCAGCTAAATGAAAAGAGATGGGAAAAGAGGGAGCAGCAACTTCTTTCCAAATGAGAACACAGCTGAACCTATAACTAGACACAGGAGACTCAGAGCAGCTATAGGATGAGTCCTAGCATCACACTATTCAGGAATCAGAACCTTAGCTCAGGATGTAAGTTTGGACATAGTATAGCTGCTTTCCATTAAGCACATTTAATGCTTGTAAAAGCCTCAGTGACAATTAAAAACAGTAATTCAAGAAATACATGTATTATGGGGTGCCTGAGTGGCTTAGTAGTTCAAGCATCTGACTCTTGATTTCAGCTCAGGTTGTGACCTCAGAGTCCTGAGATCAAGCCCCACAGTAGGTTCTGTGCTGAGTGAGGCATCTGCTTGAAATTCTTCCTCCCTCTCCTGCTGCCCCTCCCCCACACCTGTACTCTAAATAAATAAATAAATGAGTGAGCAAAATCTTTAAAAAAGAGAAATACATGTGTTATATATTTATATTTGCTCGATCTTTTTGCATAATTCTACATGTGAATTGTTAACAGAGTACTTCTGATTCTTTGCATACAACCTCCAACCATTTCCTATTTTTATGTTTTTGACTTTAAAAATGGAAAGGAAACCACTGCATTGAAGAGATGCCCAAATTTTATTTATTCATCTTTTGTTGTGTTTTTGAGTTCTTCTCCTGGGAGTCATCACATCAAAGCTTTTAGGGATGAAAGGATAGAAACAAAACAGTAAGTTTACTGCCAAGAGTAGAAATCATGATGCCCATCTCGGTAAACAATAGAACTCAACAACCAGTTAGAGGTTACACCAATATTCATTAGCTTCTGATAGAAGAGTAATCAATACTGAATAACTAATATTTCCAGAGTGCTTGCATTCATCTACAGTGACTGTTTATTTGCTTTTGAGTTCTATGGAGAAAGAAATAATTTTGACAATATAGGCTTAAAGGAAAATGCAGATTAGTGTACAATATTTCTAGAAGTGAATGGTTTCAATCATTTAAGTCTATATTATCTTGTAAAACAAAGTTATTGTTCATTTAATCAAATAGCACTTAAGAGTTCACAAAGTGCATTTTAAATCTATGATGCATTTTGTTGTTCCCAGCCTCCCATGGAGGCCATGGTATGTCCTGGTAAAAGCACAGTTAAATTACTCGCCAAAACATACCATGACAGTGAGGAAGAGAAGAAGCATTCAGAAGTAAAATAGTCAAGAGAAAAATTGATAGAATTGGGTGTGAGAGCTGAAGAGAGGGCGGGGGAGTCTACTTTAAAGCCAAGTCAGGAGAGTGCCTTAAGCAAAAATGTAACTGATAGAAGTAAACACAGAAAGAGCAGATTTCTTTGGGGGGGCGGGGAATAGTACACAGTCTTGCACACTATCCGAATAGAAATAAATGTAATAGCAGTTAATATGTGTTGACAACTCATTTTGTGTTAAATACTGTGATCATTCTTTATACCAGTATTTCCAGAAGGAATTGAGTGTTGACAACAGCCTAATGAGGTAAAGAGTATTGTTTTCCAGTAAGAGAGGTTAGTTGCCAGTGGTGAAACAGAGGACCAATCCCAGTCTGTTTGCAACAAACTCCAAGATCACTATTACCAAACCCCTTCAATTCCCAGCATAAAGCATAGTAAAATTAAGCAATGAATTGCATTGATTAAAAAGACATAAATGGGAGGGGGGTCATGGGTTCAAGGAAGTCATGAAAGAGTCTTGGAGAAAGAGAGGAGTGAAGGGGATCTGCTTCCACTCACTGGGATCCTGGGTTCAAGAAGTAGACAGAAAGACAGACAGAAAGAGACTGTAAAGAAAAGAAGGCCAGACACTGAGACATGGCTCTATCATGTTACTGATAACCATAAAGTTTCTCTTACATAGTAAAGTCATCTCCAGAAGCAGCCAGGGTACTCTGCAGAATGTGGCAGCGGGCACTGAGGGAACAGGAGGACAGAACTCTTAAACTTTCTCATCTGAAACTGCGATCGTCACTGCAGATCACTCAGAACACTGTGTTATGGTCCACTTTGCCTTAAGCCTTAATCAAACACTGCCCTCTTGGTTGGGTCATATAAATATGAGCATCTCGGCTGCTTCTGCACGGTAGCTGGGGGGCTACTCACAGAATGTGTGCAGAGTATATTTAAGGATCCCCATCTCAGCTCTACAAGCTCCCAAGGCAGAGTGCTGCTTCTCTTAACCAAATGGTATGATTTGTCGCCCAATTCCTGTTTCAACTAAAAGATGTTTCCTACTTGTTCGTGTTGGTTATTATTTCGCAGCTTTCCATATATACTGGATTATTCTTACATGTGAAGTCTACTTGCTAACGAGACAACTAAAGTGCCAGAAATGCACCCCCCACCATGCCCACCACACGGTGGCAAGTTTCACAGCCCTGGTAAGATACAAAGCTTTGCCAATTACATTGATTTAACTTTATATCTATTACTTAAGAAGTTCCCATATTCTCTATTTCTTTATAGAAAACAGAGGTCACACAAGTTACTTCATTGTGTTTTCAAAACGAATAAATAAAAATGTTTTATAAAGTGTCAAGCAGAGAAATAAATAATGCAATACTGCCCTATTTTCTTCCCTTCTTCCCCTTGATTAATATGTGAACATCATAAAATGTGTCCACAAACATTGATTCTTTATGAACTTAATACTGGACTCCTGAATGCTTGCCCAAAACTGAGTGACAAAACAAAGCCATACTTCAAATAAAATGTTATATTTCTACCCTAGAGTGATAACTTTGCAATTTGCAAACTACTTGCAGCTACATGGGGTAATACTTAAGAGTAGAATAATTAAAAGATTCATTGTTTTTAAATTTCTCAGAAAAAAACACACCCTCAATTTCCATCATCTTTAAGAAAAGATTCGTTGGAATATGCAAAAGGAATGTGATTAGTTAAAATAGCACTCAGTTTTGACCCTTGGTTTTCTTATTCAAGAAAGCTGAGGCAAACGTGTTAATATATGAATCACATTCTCAGAAGTAAAAACTAAAGATCTGGGACTGTCTGAGATCACACAGGAAGGGAATGCAGGGAAAGAAGAATGTGAAATTTGGTAGGCAAGGGGGGGAGGTCAGAACTTTTGTATTTTAGGAGTTTACAGGACAAATGCCACCATCATCAATGGCTGAAGAAAATGTCATTAGGATTTGTCAACCGAGGCCACCAAAGGCTTAAGAAAGAGTTATTTCAATAGGTTGAGAGGAACCAAGCCAGAATTTAAAGGGTTAAATTTGATAAAGAAACAGTCCTGATGTTAAACTAGCAGTAATTTTTGAAGTCTGGCATTACAAGGAATGGAAGGCCTGGGTAGGTAACTAGGAATATCAACAGCCTCTTTCACAGTAGGGGAGAAATAGATTTACAAATTTATAGATTTACCCTTGATTTAAATCAAGGAAAGATCCCACTGGGGAAAGGTGACCAGGCACCGCTAGCACGATAATACAGTAGGAGGGATCAAAGGCCCTGATGGAAGGTTAAGCACTGGTAAGGATGCTAGACAGGTATTCCCCCAGCACTGGTAGATTAGGTTATTGTAGTATTATCCATAAATACTCATAATCACCTCATTCCGTGGAAGGAGTCCATGTTTACTTGCATTGGCACTGGGTTGGACTATGTGGGTTCCTTTGGCCAATGACATGTGAACAGCTGTGAAATACAGCTTATCGGAGAAGAAGCTTTAAACGCTAATATGTTTGACTCAGTATTCTCTTTCCCCAGAGCCTGAGAACCGGCATGTGCCATTAAAGCAGCTGCTTCAAGAACGAGAAGACACATGTACCACAGCTAAGCAGACTTGTGTACCATAGACACAAATAGATCTAAGTAGATGCCAACATGCAATATGAGTAAGAAGAACACTAAAAGTCACTGTGATTTGGGGAGTTATTTATTACCAAACAAAACTGACCATGACCCAAATACAAAGATACGCGTAGAGAGAAAGAAATACAAGAGATCCCTCCCCTGGTATAAAAAAGGTTTCCTTGGGGTGCCTGGGTGGCTCAGTGGGTTAAGCCGCTGCCTTCTGCTCAGGTCATGATCTCAGGGTCCTGGGATGGAGCCCCACATCGGGCTCTCTGCTCAGCGGGGAGCCTGCTTCCCCCGCCTCTCTGCCTGCCTCTCTGCCTACTTGTGATCTCTCTCTCTCTCTCTCTCTGTCAAATAAATAAATGAAATCTTTAAAAAAAAAAGTCTCCCATTTCCATAGGCACAGATTATTTCATTTAGGATATTCAGGTCAGCATATAGAAATGATTTTTAGTTTTAAATGGCTTTACTGTGATATATTTAACATACAAAACTTACCTTTGAAAGTTTAGACTTCAGTGTATTTAAGTATAATTACAGAGTAGTGAAAAAAATCACCATTATCTACTTTAAGAATATTTTTATTATGCCGAAAGAAACCTCGTACACATAAGGAGCTACCTGGCATCCTACCTCCTAGTCCCACGGAACCACTCATCTACTTTTAGTATATTGGTCTCTGTATATTTGCCTTTTCCTGACCCTTCATATAAATGGAGTCAATCAATATGTGGTCTTTTGTGTCTGGCTTCTTTCATTAATCATAGCAGATGAACCTCAAAAACATTAGGCATTCTTTTTTAGGGCAGGACAGAAACACATTTTTTTGAATGGTAGACTATTTTTTACTATCTGCCAAGCATATATCTATTATATACCCTGAGCCAGACATATTATTATTCCTATATTTCTGACAAAGAAACTAAGGTTCAATGATTTAATCCAACTCCCACAGTGGCACAACTCTTAAGTGCCAGTACCAGTAGAGAAATTTGAGTCAGTTTGACACCAGCTTCCATGCTTTTCCCAGTCTATCACATTACCTCATACTAATTTCAAAGGACTATTTCTCCTAAAATGTCAATTATCTAAGGATATTAAATTGGATAGTGGATATCCCTCAACTTTATGCCATCGGCTTTTCTACATTGTCTTGCACCAAAAAAGAAACACAAGAGAACTGCTCTGTGCTTTCGAAATAGGCAAGGTAATTTAAAAAGCAGATAAAAAGTTGAAAGTAATAACAAAAGGAGCCCGTCTGAATATTGAAATGTAATCCACTTCACCCAATCAATTATTCCCCACATAAAGGAATACTAAAAAAGATAAGAAGGTTCTTGTCTATTGTTTTTAATTATTTTCAAGTTTACACTAGTATGACATATAAAAGGACATAATAGGATAAGTCGAAAGGACATCAAACTAATTTTCAGGACAGATACAAAGGACTAGAGCAGCCCTGTGATTGCTGAACGACTGACATCTCGCCCAGTCGAAAGAAAGTGGGCGCCCTATTAAAGAGCTCAGTGTCCATGGCAGTACGGAGCTTCCCAAGTATTTAGGATTCATGCTATTACTTTCAGATTAATTATGCATATTCAAAATGTATTCTTTAAGTCCCAAAGAAGATCTGAATAGGGATTTCTGCAATTAATTCTAACCAATTCAGAATAGTTTCCTTCCTTACACCTCCTTATGCCAGGAGTTATTGGCCTCCACACAGCTTGAGATGCCCCAGGGTCATTGTAAAGTCTGGCAGTCTCTTTGGCCCCCGTTAGCTAATTGCAGTGAAATTCAATTGATTCAACTTTCTCAGAGCTTTTCGAATCATTCTACACTCCGCTCCTCCATCTCCATTTAGACCTTGCTCCTTTCTGCTCCCTAATGGAGCTCTCTCTTTTCAGCCTTGCCTTTCACCAACTTATTTCGTATTTGTGTTGCAAACGGTCTTCCCAGAGCAATTTCTATTCTCATCTCTAGCCTGCTAAAAATGTTCAAGGTTCCACCATGGTCTATAAACACTGCCATCTGAAGGTCAGACCTTTAAGATGTGACCTATATAACTCCATGCTCAGTACGACACGGAGCTAAATCTATTTATATAGCGTAAGTGGTGAAGGACACCGACTCAAGTTGTTGGAGTCACTTGCTCTGAGAGGTAGTACCAAATTATCCACAGAAAAAAGGGAAAGGACAACAATTCAGCTAATGGGGCCCTACAACAAGAATAGGTGTTAAATTTGTTAAATTCGTGGCACCATATACTGACATTATTACTATAATAATACAGGTCAATTAGGCTGTTTCTTAAAAAGCCTTAAATCATGTTTTTGTTTGTCTGGCTTTGTTTTCCTGGAACTCACTGTGTCCCATCTCTGATCTTAAGACCCTACTTGATATGTCCACCCTTAATTCCTTATAAGGATCTGGAGTTCCCATGCCTCAGGCCAGAAACATGGTTTGTGGTCTCCCTCTTACACTACAGGTGCACTCTGGGGTCCTTGCCATCAGTTCCCATGGGTATCTACATAAAAGTTCCGTACAGGGTCCCCTTATTTTAATTCTGGGAATCTTGCTGAATATCAACTTCTCCAGCACTGCCCCCCTACCCCACCCATGCCCTCCTACATAGTTTTACATTCAGACTCTACTGTCTACACTGGCCCAGGTATACCACTGGGCTTGTCCTCCAATCTCTCCATCAGACAAAGACTGTCTAGTTCCTTAAGGTGTAAAGTTAGCTTGTTAATTTAAAATCTTGGTTGGTGGGTTCTTGTTTTGTTTTTGTTCTCTTTCAGGTCTTCAAACATATCATCGCACTGCCTTTTGGTCTGCAATGTTTCTCCTGGGAAATTAGCCTATAATCTTACAGAGGCTCTCTTGTATATAAGGCACTGCTTATTTCTTGTTGCTTTCAAGATTCTATTTGTCCTTGACTTCTCAGTTTCACTATAATGCATCCCAGTTTGGGTCTCTTTGGATTCCACTTGAAGTTTTTTGAGCTTCTTGTATTTGTATATCCATTTCTTTACATACATTTGGGAATTTTCCAGATATTATTTCTTATCAAATCTTCCTACACCTTTCTCTTCTCCTCTGGAGTTCTCATAATGAATGAATATATTGATCTTCTAGATGATGTCATCTAAGTCTCTTATATTCTGTTCACACTTTTCTTCATTCTCGTCTCTTTCTGCTTCTCAGACTTGATCATTTAAAATGATGTTTCTTCAAGGTGGCTGATGCTTGCTTCTGCCTATCTGGGTCGGCTGTTGAACTCCTATAGTGAGTTTTTCAATCAGTGACTATGTTTTTATCTCCATAATTTGTTTGGTTCTTTTTTTTTTTTTTTTAGATTTTATTTATTTGAGAGAGAGAAAGAGAATGTAAGTGGGAGAGAGGGACAGAGGGAGAAGCAAACTCTCCACTGAGTAGGAAGCCTGACACAGGGCCCTGAGATCACGACCTGAGCCAAAGGCAGATGCTTAATCAATGGAGCCACCCAGTTGCCCTTGTTTGGTTCTTTTTTTAAAAAATTTCTGTCTCTTTGTTGATATTCTCATTCTATTCATATATTATTTCCCTGATTTCTTCTTGGTTTTGTCCATGGTATCTCTTAGCTCCTCAAGGATATTTAAGACAACTGTTTTAAAGTCTTCATCTAAGAGTGTCTGGGTGGCTCAATTGGTTACGCATCCAACTCTTGCTCTCGGCTCAGATCTTGATCTCAGGGTTATGAGTTCAAGCCCTGCACTGGGCTCTACATTAGGCATGGAACCTACTTAAGATGATGATGATGATGATAACAATAATAATAATAATAAAGTCCTCATTTAGTAAATCCAATGCTGGTCTTTCTTCAGGGACTGTTTTTAGGGATTATTTTGTTCCTTTTAATACACCATGCATTCTTGTTTCTTTTGATGCCTTGCAATATTTTATTAAAATTTGGGCATTTGTGAAAACAGCTACCTTTCCCAATCTTTGCAGACTGGCTCCAGGCAGGGGAAGACATTCACTCATCAACCTGATATGAAGTCCTAAGATTTGCTCTGGACTTTTCTGGTTATATGTATCCCGTGGGCTTTTTCATGTTCTTCTTTACAATTCCCCCATGTACACAACTATATTCAAATGTCATACTTGCTCCAAGAGTCTCAGTTTTGCTTCTTCTTGCCTTTACTGTCTATTGTATACTTCTATCAGTTATCTTGTCTCAAGTGTCTGCAGGTCTGCAGCCCCCTTGCAATTTGCATGAGCCATGCCTGCTGCTTCCTACGGCTTCCAGAGCCAGAGACCCAAGCTTCTTCTGGCTCTCTGAACTCCAACGTAGGAGACCCAGAGACCAAAATCTCAGGTAGTCCACAGATGGGTTAGGATGTTGCAAATTCAGTCTTCTCTCCTCTTTCTGGTTTATGAAGGGAAGTGGGGAGGGAGCCATTTCCTCCAAATGGTGCTATACCACACTGCAAAGGGGAAAGGGAAAGGGTGAGTGAAAAATGTCACAACAATGGCAACCTCTGAATGTGGCTTGCTCTTGACTGCATGTTCATTTGGCTGCTGTAGATCTCTGATGGATTTCTGGAGCTCCTATAGAGTCATTTAAGTCTGCTTCCAGTTGTTTCCGGTTAATTCTGGGGGGGGGGGATCTTCCTGATGTCATTCTATTTCTTGCCTCTTGCATACTGAAAAGTAAATTTTTTCACCTCTAATACATTTGACGTATCTCTCCATGATACTGGCTACACATTGTCCTTTTTTTCTTTTTTACATGTTGTCTCATAATTCATTTATCTTCTACTTTTCTTATTATTCCCATCACCTTTTACACTCCACAGGGACACAGAAAAAGTCCTCTCTTCACACAACCCATAGCTCAGCGTCTGGCTCAGAGCAGGCACTTGTTTTAGCCTGATAGACTGAACGCTACAGAAGAGCGCTATAGAAGAACACCTGTATGGGTACACATCACATCATCTAGCACTGTGAATATCACCACCATGTTCTCTGGCCGGATAATCACAACATTGCTTTAGAATGTGTGTCACCAGTTGGGTGTGTTCAGAGAAAGCCCACACTGATTCAGTTGAAATCCCATAGCGGGTCCATTGTGAGGCTAGCAGACAGTTTTTGGAAATTGCAGCAGGCACTATGAATCAGCTCCAAGGGAAAAATGAGCTCAACTTCTCCCCAGTGCCTACACCACACCCCTTCCTCTCAGTGAATAGAGGGTACTTACTCAGAAAAGAGAAAGAAGCATTGTTCCTATTGATTATTTGGCTTATTCAAGAGATTCAAGAAGCAGCCCTGCCATTTTCCAGCATAAGGGAAAAAAAATCAAAAATTAAACAAAAAACAATAAGAGATCACTAACCATATGAGTCTTTCAAAGTAGAGTTTAAAGTGAAAGACTGCAGGATGCTAATTAATTCCTGTTATCTGAGATAATGGGGAGAGAAGGAGAAGAAGAGGATAACACCCTTGGCTTTCATTACCACACACAGGAGTTCTTCTGAAGAAAGACATTAAATGTCTCCCCTGAGGTGTCTGTTGTCATCCTAAATGAATTAGTCGAGAAGAACCACGCATTATTTGGACAGGGAGACCCAATGGGGATTTGCCATTAAATGGAGATGTTTGATAACCTATTAGAAAATATTCTGTTAAGTAGCCTCTATGATAAGGCAACATTTTTAAGGGAGAAGACTTAATGAAAGGCAGCACAAATTCTCTCTTTCTCAATGTAATAAATAATTGGATGGTTAATTGTCATTTACATACTTTGGATCAGTTTCTGGCAGAAAGTAAACCTCCAACCGTGGAACTAAGGTATTTTAAGAGCGTCCCGTGTCCTATATCCTTCCTGTTACATAAGCATCTATATGTGCAGACACACATCCATAATAAACATATTTTGAATAAAATATTTTCAAAGTCCCAGGTTTGGCTCCCATTTATCTGTTTGGTTTTTCAAATATCTAGCAATTCTTTTTTATAAGTGTCAAAAACGCAATAAGAATTTGACCAAGGGTAATTTGAGGATATAAAGGATTATGGTTAGATGGAAGTGAGAGACGGTATTTGCTCTAGTAAATACCGTTTTTAATTTCAAGTATGATATTTATCTCCAACATCCATTCATACTTAGTAATTTACCCTTCTTGGCACATACATAACCCCTCCCATAGCACATGTTGAGTAGTTATTTGCTAAATAAATCAATTATAATTTGGCTCCAAACTTTAAGAAACATGCAAAGCTCAGTTATTAATAAGATACTCTCAGTTTTAATTTTCCCTAAAGTTATGGTAGCAACTTTGGAAAAAGTTGCTTATCTTTGGAAAAGGTAAGACCTCTCAGTAAAAAAACATACATATGTGTATAATGCAACTTGTACAGAAGATGTCATTTGATTCTGCCTGAAGAATAACATTAAGGGCTCTCTTCAGGGGCGCCTGGGTGGCTTGTGGCTCGGCGTCCGACTCTTGGTTTCGGCTCAGGTCATGATCTAAGGGTCCTGAGAAAGAGCCCCTTATTTGACTTTGCACTCAGCAAGCAGTCTGCTTGAGGATTTCTCTCCCTCTCCCTCTGCCACCCCCCCCACTCCACTCATATTCTCTCTTTTTCTCTCTCTCTCACTCTTTAAAAAATATGTATTTATTTATTTTTTAAAGTTCTGTCTTCAGAATCTACCATACTCTCTCAACAGTTCAGGTGGCATGGTTGCCAGCGCAATCAGGACCAGAGAAGGCTTTTAGTGGGACTAAACAGAAAGGGGCAGAAAGGAGAAATTCAGAGTTCTGGGCCAGGAAGGAGCCTGGAGTCTCCACCCGCTCTTGCCCAGAGAATCATGGGGACTGTGACAGAGAGAGAGATGGCTGCCGAACGAGAGCACCAGGAGACTTGGGATTGTGTGTGCAGCAGTCCCGGGAATGGGGTAGGACCCAGCTATCCAAACAGAAGACCCTAAGGGCTGAGTTGGGGAGGAGGACCCCAGGAGGGAGCCTGAAATCTCTCACTTCAGCTCCTGTTTCCAGGAACTGAGATTGAATCTCAGGAAACATAACTGTGGGAAAAAAGGAGGGTTCCAGAATCTGAGGCTAAGTGGTGGTGGCCAGTGGGAATTGGACTGAGACTAGAAGGTCACCACAGCTAGAAGCCCCTTGGCCTGGTGACTGTGACCCAGGGGCTGTGGCTCCATCCAGCTGAATGCTAAACCCAGTCTGCATCTGCCCTGAGGTTATGCGCTTTCTTTGTAAAGTACTTATTCCAGGCTCAGGAGCCTCTGATAAGCTCTATTCAGAGAATAGTGCTGCTGAACTCTCCCTTCTCTCTGTGTCTGTGGTTATCATCGCAAAATCATTGTTCTCTCTTATTGACTACATATTATACTGTTTTTACACATTCTAGTCCCTGTGATCCTTTTAACACATCCTCAAGAGAGGAGCAAATGGAGGGCTAGAGTGGTTCAGCCACTTGCCCACCATTACTCAGGCTGAGTAGTGAAATGAGGAACTTCCCCCTCCTCTTATCTGGCTCCAAGGCTTCGGTGATTTTCATCAAGCAACCTGCCTCTCACTGGAAAATAACTTTACTGAAAATATTAATAATCTGTTCAACCTGTTCACCCTGACAAATATTTAAAGAGACCTCTGTTAAAAGAGAACTCAAAAACCAGCGGGCCTTCTTTTAGCTGGGCCTCATGGTAGCATGGAATGTAGGGCCAGCATCTCAGAAGCACGTTATGAAGAAGCCAGAAGGATGGCTGACCCTTGATGTCACAGTGAACAAAGGCCCCCGGGCACCTCCTCTTCAACAGTCTGACAGGGCAGACCCAGGACCCAGTTTTACACAACTGACTAGATGGGAACAGAAGAAAGGCAAATAGTCTGTCACTAAGCTGAATTTCTTAGTATGCACACTCCAAGAGACAAGCTACAATGATCACTCCTGGCTCTGTTTTGACCATCATCAAGAAAGTAATTAGGAGAGATTAACCATGATGATGACACACAGCCTTGTTCACCTTCGAATCTGAGCTCCCATATCCAGTAAGTAAACATCTTGAATTAAGGTGACTTCAGACACACAGGAGCACATGTCCCCTGGTCTGGTCTGGCCATGCAGCCCACCCATTCAGGAAGCTTCAAAAGACCTGGTACCCAGGGGAGGCAGCCAGACTCCTAGACTTTTGAGACCACATCCTCCACCCTCACAAGGGCTCAGGATGTGTCTCACACACTCACATCTATTCCAGATGGTCTACAAACAGTCATATCCTCAAGCGTCAGTCCCAATCAGTGCAGTCATTGAGCTTCCTCATAGCCAGTGTCCTGCCTTTCCCCCAAAAGAGGCAGTCTTTGTCTACCAACATGCTACTCATCTTTCAAGATCAGTTTAATACTTCTGACGCTGTAGATCCTTCTTTGACATATTCTATGGATCTGGGTTTCTTTATAGAGTAGATCAGAAGCTCTTTTTGTGTCTGATGATCACTGTGTCCTTTGTATTTATCTCAGCACCTGGTACACACAGGTGCTCAATAAATGTGTATGGCAGAAGGAGAGGGAGAACATGGAAGGAAAAAAAAAAACATGGAGAGAAGGAAAGAAATAAAGGGGGGAAGGGAGGGAGGGAAGAAGAGAGGGAGAGAGGAAGGGTGGAATCATGTCTCCTTTCCCTTAAGTACCAGTTTTGAAAAGCAAATGAATAATAACTCCACAAGGCAAGTAAATAACTATAGTTATTTATTTATTAACTACAAAACTAGTTAAGAATAGATGTGAAATGTTGCAGGTATGCTCACTCATTTCACAAAGAAACTGCAGACTGGTTGACCTGGGGCTTCTCTTCTTGAGCTCTAAGAAACCCTGCCCTGTTAGAGCAAGAAGTCAGGAAACTTGCTTGTTTTTTCTTCCACCATCCCATTGTCATTGATTTAAATGCATTCTCTCTCTTACTCTCTCCCCTCCCCCACCCCATCCACCTCTCCCCCCTTCTCCCTCCGGTTCTTGCACTTCCACCAGAACAGGGTGATGGGAACAGCCACTTCTGCTGGCCATGCTGAAGACTTAATTATATGCAACAGATCTATGGCACCAGCTGATATCCAGTGAGGCATTTCCTAGCTTTGTGGCCCTGCAGTCCATTCTACTCCTGGCTACAATTCAGCACCGCCTCACAGAATTCTTTGCCTAGGGGAAATCTGGCAGGTGTTTTTGTATCCTTTGTCTCCTGGACAATGCCAACATATCCATAGAAATTCCCTCCTCAGTGCTGGGGTAGGGGGAATGGTAACTGTTTTTCCAAAGCAAGACAGGTCTAGGTGCTACTGAAGGTCTCTAAAATGTGCCCTCACCCTCCTGGGTGATCCAGTGCCTCCACTGCGCTCTTTCTGAAGATCCAACACTCATATAAATTCAAGTGAACTATTTTAGATCACATATGATATATGTGATGCAGAAACATAAATTGTAATTTCAGAATTCCTCTTGCTACCATAATAATTGCAAATATTTGAAAAGCTAACATTTAGTGAGCAGTATGATGAGCTAAAAAAAAAAAAAAAAGAAAAAAGAAATTCCAGCAGTTCTATAATCAAAGAATAGACCTGTAAATAAAGTTCAGAGGTTTCCTGTGTGTAGGGCTCCTTCACATGTTATTTATTTTTATATTCACAGTCAGGAAACCTGCTGCCACAGCCACCAGACCTTCCCTCACAAGAGAGGAGCACTGCCGCCTCAAATCTCTACTTTCTTGGGTGACCAGTGTGTGTTGTGCAGGGAGGCTGGACCTTGGAATCACACAATCAGGGTTCAAAGCCCGGTTCTGATACAAACCATGGATCCCGGTACAAAGGTCACTTTACCATTATTTATTCAGTTTTTTTTTTTTTAAATCTATACAAAAGGGGACACTAATACTTCAGAGGTTAATGTGAAGATGAAAGATGCTTGCCTGCCTTAGCAATGTGCTGGAAACAGGAACAGCATACAGGAGGTTCGGGGGAAATGTTCTTCTCCATTTCCCACAGGAGCTATGTGACCACAGAACAATTATACAAAATGTATGACCTTTGGGACATGCACATATATGTGTGCAGAAAGGTCATACTGCTTGTTTCCTTGAAATCAACTTAAAATCAACTTAAATTTAACTCCAAATATCTTTCTCCACCAAGGTGAAAAGAAGATCAAACACACTCATGGTTGAGGTTAAATTCCTTCCGCTAGCAGAATCCCATGGTGGTGAAAGGTCTAGAACTCCCCAGTACCAGGACGCACTGGCTCATCAATCACAGAGCACCAACCCCCATGGGTTACCAGTTAGGGTTCTACCATCCCTGACCTCCTGTTCCTTTTAGGACCGGCGATCAGAGCCCTAGAACCCTTTGCTCTAGATGCATAGACTTTCCTCTCTATAGGCAGGCCACCTTCCTGATACACTTCCAGAAAAGAGGACACTAGTTCTTTCTTCTATGAAACATACAACACTTGCTCCTCTTTCCAGGACTCCAGATTGCTTTGGATCCAGGGAAACATCTATTTTTTCTTTGTTATGCCCGGAGGTACACTGTCTCTTAAGTGTTCTTTAGGAATGTGGTAGCTTGGAGAAGATAAAATTAGAAACAAAAGCATCTTGTAGGTCAGGAAGCCTAGAGCCTATGACCTTCTTGAATGGGGAAAAGAGGTGATGCATAAACATAAATTATCATCTCAGAATTTCTCTTGCTACAGTAAGAATTGCAAACATTTGAATAGATAACATTTAGTGAACATTATGATGAGCTAAAAAAAAAAAATTCCAGCAGTTCTATAATCAAAGAATAGACCTATAAATAAAGTGCAGAGGTTTCCCGTGTGGAGGGCTCCTTTACATGTTACGACAGGTGACCTTGTGTCCTCCGGAGCAGACAAACATGATAATGGTCCCTTTTCTGGTAAGTTCATGGCGGCTCTGCAGTCAGGCTGTGGACTTGCCAGCTTGCATTTTCCTGTAGCTCCTTGCAAACACCTCTCCATCTGGGGTTCTTCTGCCTCAGGGTCTGTGACCAACTGCTCCCTATCGAGCCCAGAGTCCTGGAGCCCAGCATCGCACTCCCTGCCCCTTCTCCACCTCTATCTCCTCACTGTGTACTGCTCTCATAAATGGCTCCTATGTCTTGTGCCTAAACCAGTGCATCAATGCCCTGCTCATGTCAACTCCTTCCAGGATGGAAGCCACATTATGTTTCTTCCTTGGCCTGCTTGAGGAGCTAGAGTCTCCTAGACCCTGACCCTCTTTCTAGAAATACACCGTTAGTTGACTTCTAGGGAAGATGCCAGCTCCTTAATGCTGTCTCCTTGTTTCCAGAGCCCAGGACTGGACCCCAGGGCCTCTGGTCTGGGATCCACCCACCCTGCCTGCCTGAGGGCTTATCATTTCGCACCTTTCTTCAGGCAGAATCCTGCTTACTCACCTGTCTTCTTCTGGCTTCTTGGTCCCCACTGCTTATCTGTTCCTTCTTAAAAGTCTATATCAAGGCCCTGGCTTGCCCAGTTCAGACAGTCTGATTCAATCAGCCCTTGTCTAGCAGGTCATACACTCATAAGATGAGTCTTGTTCCAATCAAGAGGTAGAAATTGAGGTTAATTCCTTTCCAGTAGAATCTATCAAGGAGCCAAAGAAAGGGGCCAAGACACTGCCTTAGGGATCTTATTACTCCACCCAAGTGACTCTAATGACATGGACTCTTTTCAGGGAAGAAGGGCTAGTAGGCTCTCTCTCTGGAGTCCATGATCCCAAAGGGTGGTGACGGAGTGGGGAAGGTATTTTTCCAAAAACAGTGACAGTTGCTGTAACCAGTAAGAGAGATGGATGCTGGAGGAATAGTCTAAGAATGAGAGAGCCTCGATCATGCAAAAAACACAAAGGCCAGAGTCAGGTGCCTGGCAGTAAAGACAAAAAAAGTTGGGAAGGAGGTCAAGGGAATGACATGGGAAGCAAAGGCAATGAAGTCTGGCAGGTTGGGATCTCAGTCAAAGCAGGGACACGTGGGCCTGGGCAATCATTCTGTGCAAATGAGACACATCTTGATAGACAGGATCAGCCCTTATAGAAGCTTCCCAGGTTGGATAGATTCAGAAGCAATTCAAGTTCCCTGAGCACTTACTGTGAGCACAGTGATGTCTGTCACATACTCTATCTCATGCAATCTGCATGACTCCTCTTAGACATAGAAATGATTATGTACATTTTGAAGGTACTGAAAAGGGCTCAGCAATATTGATATGACAGTCCTACATGCACAAGCAATGGAAAGTGGAAGATCCATTTAATATACAGTCCATGGGACTTCAGGGCTGTCCCCACTACCCCAGACTGGTCTTCTGGTCCTTCAGCTCCCAGGTCTTGGGCCAGGGCCTCAGGTTCATCCATGATCCTAATTTCTTCCCCAGCACCATTTAACTTCTGTTGCAGAAACACTCAGTGGGCCCTGCTAACTGCTTTCAGCCCTGGACACCCAGGCTCATAGCCAGCCTTTAGCATCTGTCACTGGGACAGAAACACTGGACTCACAGTTGAGAAATCTCTGAAGTTAAACTGTTGGTCAAGGAAGATAAAGGAATCCCAAGCTAACCTCAATGGAGCTAGTCCTTGGGGAAGCAAGCTCTCTCTTCTCCTGAGAAATTGGTGTTCTTGGAACCCCAGGATTATATAATTTTTTGAACCACATGGTGACTGACTTGAGACATCTCAGAGGGGAAATTCTTAACGTGATACCAATTTAGTCCACCAGAATCTCCCACAAATGTGCTCCTTCTCTGCTTTAGCCAGAACCTAATTAAGACCCTAGCATGGCTGTCACTTTGTGCCAGTGCTGTTTTTCAGTTAATGACCCCATTATTGTTAGCCTTGCAGCCACCCCTGTGCACCACCGTACAGATACTCTTCAGGAAAACAGGTTCTTTTTTTCTTTCTTTCTTTCTTTTTTTTTTTTTTTTTAACAAGGTTTTCAGGAGAATTAAACACAAACCAAACATTTGGATACTCCCCACCAGTGTCCCCAGCTCCCATCATGGTGAGCAGCCATGGGGTTGCAAATAGGAGTCAGAAACCTAGACTCAGATCTTGGCTCCTCTAGCACCAGGGCATGTGGACAAGAGCGCCAGGCACTTCGCTTCTGTAAGCTAGGGATAATACTTCTGCTTCCTAAGGGGTTGCTGTTGTGAGGGCCATAAACTCTGTAAACTCCAACACACTGTATAAAAACTAGTATTCTCAGTCTATTCTGAGCCTCATTTTCTGACAATTGATTGATTGATGCCACTCCTGCTTGCCTGATTTCCTCTCTCACTATACATTGAATCTAATCTCTTCATTTGCCAAGGTTTCCCATTTTAGCCTTTGGAAGTGAAGTCTTGGAAACACTCCTTAAAAGTCTAGGAGGCTGCTGACGGGGTGGGCTTCCCAGGCCTCACCGTGGTCCTGGCTGCAAGATGACCACCCTGGGGGCCAGGCCCTTTGACTGACAGGCTATCTCCACAGTGGCAGGGAAGGCTGGCTCTTTTACTTCTCTCTGGGATATAAATATCCTGGATATCATGTGCATGTGGATTCCTTCTCTTTTAATTGGTAGTTTGGATTCTGCTGCACAATCAGCCTTCCCTCCTTCGAGTCAATTAGCTCTTGCAAATGCACTGGGTGCTTCTCGGGCTCTGTAATTATCACTTAGTGTCAAAAATTGAAAAGTGGTAAGAAGCAAACCCTAACCATATGACTTAGAGGTGAATGTCAGCCTCTAAGAAAAATCTGTCGGAGCTTCACTCTTCATGTATGTTTGCTTCTGCTTGGATCTTATTTTGGAGAATGCATGTAAATCTATGGTTCCAGAATCTGATGAATTAAAAGCTACCTGACCCTCAGTGGCAATGACACCTCTAAGTTTCAATTTCCTCATCTTTATTATTTATATATTTATTAATTATTAATTATTATTATTAATTATTATTATTATTATTTAGATAGTGTGCATGAGGGTTGGCGGTGGGAGGGAGACAGGGAGAGGGAACCCGATGCGGGGCCCAATCTCATGATGCCAAGAACATGACCTGAGCCAAAATGAAGAGTTGGAGGCTCTACTAATTGAGCCATGCAGGCGCCCCTCAATTTCTTCCTCTTTAAAATGGTCATAACACCCCTTCCCTCGTCTAATCCATAAAAGTCAGGAGAGTGAGGATAAAGATTGACACCTAAGTCATACAATTACTTTTTTAACTGTTGAAGTCTAAGTCACACTACAGACGTAAGATAGCGTTATCCCTTTACTCGATAATGATAATTTTCATGAACAGAACAGGGAATTAACTGCAACAACATATCACCCAGCGACTGCCCCTCTCAGTGTCATCGTTTTGGCGCAACCTTTTCAAGATTCAGAGAGTGATAGGATGGTGTCTATTTTATTTCACTATCTAACCTGGTTAGATACCCCAAGGGGGTACAGCTGAACTAATCTGTACACACACATGAGCTCTGCTTCAAGTAGCTGAAGGGTTTTGCCTCCTGCCTCTGCCACGTGGTAGCTGTATGATTTTGCCCAGACATTCAGCCTTGGAATGTTCTGAAGATCAACTGAGACCATGTCAATAAATTATGAAGCACATAGTAGGTCTTCACTTAATGTTAGTTCCTTTTCTTCCCAAATCCTCACAGAATCTCTTAATTCCCAATATCAACGGACATGGTCAAGGAACGGCCCGTAGGCAGGTCTGCGTTTCTAAGCCTACTCCTTCTACTGCTTGCAAGCTACTTCCAAAATGATTTGGGAATGTGGCTTCTCCCTGTCAATAGTGTCCTTGTGCATTTATGGAGACAGAGAGAGCAGTTTAGATGCTGTTCTTTACAAATACTTCAGCCACAATTAAATGTTGCTACTGTACTTAGGACAAAGGACAAGTGATCAAAGAAGACTAATTATAATGAGTGATGATCTTCTGCCTGTCTGTGCTTGATATTTCAGCTGCCATGTGAATCGATGACAAGGCTGAGGAAATAAGCGCCCGCCATCTGTCTAAAAATTCAAAGCAGGAGCAAAAAGTGCTCGGAGGGCAAACCGGTTAATGATTAATTAAAATCCTAAAAGTACTGCTCACTAGTCAATTTCAGAGTACATCCAATCCTGAGGAGGCCAAGAATGCTGGAGAGCTGACATCCATTAACGCCAGCCGGACTTTCTAGTACGTGGACAGATACATGGAGAGATCACAGAACACAGTAGTCCTGAGTTCAGGACCAGCCCTATATCTGGGCTTATTTTCTATTCTGGCCATTCAAGCCACCTCCCCACGCCATCCACTTCACATCAATCAAACAGGAAAACAGAATCAAGCCAAAACAAAAGACAGTGCCAGCCTATTCACGTTGCAAGGTCAATTCCAGACAAATACAGTGACACCACCCACTCAATATGCTTAAAATCAAAATCATTAACTTTCTCCCTAAAGCTGCCCTTCCTAAAGCATTAGAGAATAGCAATGCTATCTATCTATATGGCTCCCAATCTACCCCATTCTGGGGATCAGTGCAGACATCCCATTTTCCTTGCCCTTCTCCTCCACTGAGAGGAAATATCCATTCAGTCTTTTCCTATCCCTCTCCCCTCCTCAGCTCCCGCCTGCCTGGCCTATGTTCAGGACTCAGCATCTCTGGGTGTCTTCTGCTCTTTCCTCAACCTCTCCACCCTCTCAGGCATGCTTGCTGCTAGGGGACTGTCCAAAAACTTCAGGTTTCAATAAACATTCCCCTGTCTGAAAACGTTTAATGACTCTGTGACATCTATTGAAGCAATTTGGAAATTCCTTATAAGCAGAAGAAAAAATTATATATATTTGATATATATATATATATGTGTATATATATATATAACATATATTTTGTATGTATGTATATATATACATACATATTTATATGTATATATATGCATGAATATATATGCCTATATATGGATAGAGAGAGAGAGAGAGAGAATTCTCTAAAGTGTAATTTGCTCATCCCCTATAGCTCTGAGGGCTCAGGAAAATATTCTAACTTCCCTGGTGCAAAGTCTCACATTTACTTCTTTCTTCATCCCCTCCTCAGTCTCTAAAAACAGGTTCCATTTTCATGCTAATATACTGTGATATGCTCAACTGTTTTCCAACAGCAATCTCTAACATTGGAATTGGGCTTCAGAATCTATAAAGACCTTTTGTATACTTAATTCAGTTATTCAATATATACTATTCAGGTATCAACTGTGCACCAAGCTCTGTGCCCAGTGTTGCCAAAGTAGAGAAAAGAAGCTCTCCTTGTCTTTTCTCATGTAACTAATATTTTAATAGGTGGGTAGATTCACAGTAATTCAAATCATGTGAAATAATCAAATGGTTTATGCCAGCAATTTCACATCATATATCTATATCTATATCTATATGACCCACATAGCATTGGGTTCAATCCAGAATCACTATTAGTGGGTTTGACAGGTGCCATGCTGAAAATACAGGACCTAAGGGAGAACAGAGTTGGGAATTTGAGCAGGGGACTGAGAAAATATCCCAGGGAAGAGAACCCTTGACACACAGTAGTAATGGTGAATGATGTAAGCCAGCAATCCAAGAGCACACCCTGAAGCCTGACTTAGAACACATAGAGTCATGTGAAAAACAGCACAGATATAGAGTAGCAATTCACGTGACAAATGAAGGTGGGAATAATTGAGATATTCAGCACAGGTGAGGACTGCTCAAAGGATGGGCATATGGGGAAATGGTGTACCCCTCTCAGAGGCGGTGGGTGGGGGCAGGAGATTGTTGGTGTCCCACATACTGCGGTTCCCATTGCTGGGCTCCAGCAGGGTTACAGAGACACAGCTGAGTGTTACCAGGCCCACAGTAGTATAGGCTTTGTGCTCTTCTGGAACTGACTGCTCAGCTCAGGAGCCTGCATGCCCCTTTGGCAGATCCCCTACTCTGCCATGATCCTTCAACATGCGGATCCAAGAAACACATACTACCTCCAAATTTTGTGTCATACTCAGAGCTCAGCCTTACCCTGAACAGAAAACAAACAAACCAAAAACAAACAAACAAAAAATCCACACCCCGGAACAGAGAATTGTTTGAGAGAAAAAGATCAAACAGAGCAAATGAAGTATCATTACGGAGGAAAAGGGAAGAAAAGGAAGAGGTAGTTAAAATTCACCATATGATCAGGACCTAGTGTGTATTCACTACCTATAGATCATGTGAAAAATTCTGTGCCTCACATTTTCCAGACATGATTTGTTAAGTCAGTACTACAACTTTCAAGCCCCCCCGCCCAACTTTTTTTCCAGAAAACAAGCCACAGAGATTAAGTGATTTGCCCAAGGTCACTAAGAGAAAATGGTGAGGTCAGGATCCTTGACCTCTAAAGCTGGTTACCTTTAGCCACTGGACTGTGTTCCATGGCTGTGTTCTACAGGTTTCCATGATCTCTACTCTGGATTTCTTCTTTCAAATGCAGTCTTTAAAGTGTACTGTGAGGTCAGTATACTTTACATGGGGGCCAGGGGAAAGGAAAATATTGGGAGAGGGCCTATAAAGCAAGGTTAGAATTTGTGTGCATCACAAAGAAGAGGAAGAAGCCCCAAACTTAGTTGGGAGAAACAAGAAGCAAATCCTCACTAACATGAAGGAAATAATGGCCTTACCATTTTTCAACTCTTCTAGCACATTCAAAAACCATACCCTGCCTTTTCTGTCCAATATCACACATCTTGACAACCATGAAAGTGATCCAATGAAAAACAAGATTATACCCCTTCAAAAAATGATCTGGTTGGAACCAAGGAGTTCTGAGAATTAGGAATAACTTTAACTACTGTATGCTACAGTCAGTCAATGACCCCAACAAAATGGCACTCCCAGAGAGTCAGGAAGTGGGGTTGATACATTTGTTATTTTGAAGAGAATGGTACTCCTCGTCCCTAGAATCAAGTGGATGCTGTTGGAGGTGCCAATGGCCAGAGCAGAGGCTAAATTTCAGGATGCTTCAGACTTGTGGAGAAAGAACTCACTATGGGACAGAGGGAGGTTATGTTGTTCTCTCCTCCAAGCATGAAAGTGGAAGTGAAGGGAGATTTCTAGACTATAAACGGGTGGATGAGGACATGATTGGGTCAGTTTGCTCACTATTGTATCCCTACTGTCCGAAATAATGCTTAATGCACAGTATGTATTCATAGATGTTTTGAATGAATAAACGCATACGCTTGCCATTGTGCACAACCCAATCCTATCAGTCCACAGAGTCTGATGGCAGTGGTAATAATAGTGCTGGTAGTAGTAATAGTAGTAGTAGCAGCAGCAGCGGCAACTAAAGACCAATGCAACACTGCAGAGCAAGCTGGGACCTGGAGCTGGGGCAGCGGGGCCCACAGCACACACCGATGCATGACAAAGCTCACAGTCATGTTCCAGTGACTGAACAGGGCAGCATTAGATGTAACTCAAGACGGTATGCAAACGACAAAATCATAGCAGGAGAGAAGTAGAAGGCTGGGATTCTTTAGTGGCCCCAGTTATCGCTGGGTAAGGTAGGGGAATACGGACCAGAGGGCATTTTGGTGGCAGCCCTGGCCATGGCTGGGGTGGGGCAATGAAGCTGCGGCTACAGTGAGACGAGCAAGACCGCATCAATCTAGGAGATACTGTAGGTAAATGGACTGACAGTGTGGGAGGCTCAAGGCCTTCCATTTCCTTGAGTGGTAACAATGCTGTAGAAAATGCTGGGCAGAAAGAGGAGTAAGTCCTCATTTCTACCCACAGGCTGCTGAGGCCTGGAGAACATGTATGTGAGTGTGCTCTTACCCCAAACTAGTGATAAATATTATTTCCTCATTTTTTTAGATAAGAAAATGATGCTGCAAGATGTTGGGTCTATGGTTTGGGAATCAAGAAGTGGCAGAGCAGGCATTTGAATCCAGATCTATTTTACCCCCAAAGTGTTTCTGTTTTATTTATTTTTTAATTATTTTACAGATTTTACTTATTTATTTGAGAGGGAGAGAGAGAAAGAGAGAGAGAAAGAGAGCACAAGCAGGGGGAGGACCACGGGGAGAGGGGGAAGCGGGGACCCCAATTCAGGTCTCCCATCTCAGGACCTTAGGACCATGACCTGAGCCAAAGGCAGCAACTTAACCAACTGAGCCACCCAGGTGCCTCTAGTGTTTCCGTTTTAGGACTTGGCCCCTGATGCCTTTAGTTCCAGTTTTCCACCTTTCTCCTAATTCATTCCTCAGAGCCTTCTCCGTGCCACTCATTCGGAATCCGTTCATTTAGTGATAGTGTGTGTGTGTGTGTGTGTGTGTGTGTGTATGCTCTCCTGGTGCATAGACTATGAATTCCCTAGAGATGGTGTGACAAATTCTCTGTAGATAAATGATGTTCACCTTTATACCCTGGCACCTTGGAAAATATCTAGAACAGAGAAAACAACAAAGTTTGCCACTGATAATAAAGATAGAACAATGAGATTATATAGGAAAGATATAAGACCCTGGGGATGTGAGGGGGTCCTTTCCTCGAAGAGTCCCACTTCCTGCTCCTCAAAAGAGCTTACATACTCTGATTCACCCACTTCCTCATTCCAGGCGGAAGAGGAGGACAAGCATGGACAGCTGCCCCTAGTTGAGCTGGGAGCTATGGACCATGCCATTCCTGCAGAGAACATGCATGGCAGTGACTCGGGATGGGCCTGGGTGCGGGCAGTGGACTATTCATCCCCCTAAGGCCTGAAGCTTGTAAGCAGGCTTCTCCTTCTTCCAAGGCCCTCATCATGCCATGAGGTGCCCCTTCATCGTGTCCTTTGCCTCCAGACCCATGCTGCATGTTTCTTTTACCCTGTGTTGAACTGTATAAAAACAAGAACCCAGACCATGGGCCCTGGGCCCTCTGTAGGATGTCGTTACTGGGAAAATTGGCCGAGAGAGAGGAGAAGGCTTGAGTTCCTCACTCCCAAGATTTTCCTGAACTCTTCATTTCCATGATCAGTGCCTCTTCACAGGACAATGGTGACCTAAAACTGTGTCTGTTGACGTTTGGGTCCCCGGGGCCTGCAAGATGGTGTTTGTCAGAGATCCCCCTTCTAGTCTTCCAGCAGGTGATGGACTATGGAGGATGATACTCAACTGAATACATTTTAGAATAAACGGAGAGCACTGTTGTTTTACCACACAGTCGGTTTAGTTCACCAGACAGTTAAGCAGCTCCTACAAAATTCCAGACTGGGTGCTAGATTCAGGAGACAGAGATAAAAGGGATATCTAGCAGTGGAGTGAGAAGCTTCATAGAACAGGTTACGAGAGTAATCAGGTGAACATATAATTGCACTCTAGTGTGATTTGCTTTAACAGATGCACAGAAGGCATTTAGAGGGACTGATTACTTCACTTTGGGGGAGATTTCAAAAAGATCTTAATATTGGCTCATGCCTTGAAAAACAGTTTTCTTGGTACCCATCATGACCAGGGCTATTCCAGGGAGAAAAAAATGATATATCCCATAGCATAGACTCCTGAGACTGCTAATTAAGGGTGGGGGTGAGGGTGGGAAGCGTGGGGAGCCTGTAAAGAGAGTGATGTGGGTGAGGACCAAACCTCCAGGGGATGGCCTTGTCAGCTCGTGGAACATCAGGCCCAAGAAGGACCAAGATCCAGCCCCAGGAGGAGCTTTTGGTGGTCGGCAGGCAATGAGGCTTCCCAAAGCATTTCCTAGGGCATGTTGTTACTTCCATTTCATTCATTCATTCATTCATTTTTGGTATCACAATTCTGTTTTATCAGAGTTTTATTTACCACTAAATATTAAGGTTTCTTTTATTCTGAGGAATACTGAGGAGAGGTACCAAAATTATATCATCTGAAAGTAAATGGCTGCCCACCTTGGGGAAACAAAACAAAATATCATAGCAATTTTCTAGAGCTATTTTCTTACTTGGGGAGCTCTGGGGTGAGATGAAGAGCCTTTAGAGTTCGGTTTTTAAGGGTTCAAATTTCAGACCTCTGCTCATTAGCAGGGTGACTTTGGGCAAGTTACAAAATTACTTAAAATGTCAGGGTTGCCACTTCCTCAAATGTAAATGGAGATAATATCGACCTCCCAGGAATATTGTAAAAAGTAAATGGAAGGTATGCTGCAAGTGTTTCCCCCCGTTTAGTGTTTGCCTTTCATTGTGCTTTGTATGTTTCTTGACATACAGATTTCTTTTAGCATTTAAGTACCCAAATATACAATTTGCCTCTGTAGATCCCTTCAAGCTTTTTTGTTTAGAATAACATTTTCCCTCCCTGAGGTCACAGAAATATTCAGTTGTGTTTTCTGCTTCTTTTGTGGTTTTACTTTATTCATTTAAATGTTCAATCCATCTGAAATTACATTTGCCAAAGTTGTAAGATGAGAAAAAGAAGTAACATGTTTTTTGCCTGAATGTGCAGTATTTATCAAGTGATTGAACCTTTCCTCATCAATTAGAAACATCAGCTCAATCATACTTTATACATGAGGAGTTGTATTTGGTGTTCTTGATCTATTTTTTTTTTCAAATGATTTTGGCATTGCTTTCATTTTTTTAGCTTTTTGCGTATCTGTATAGCATATACTACACTCCATCCTTTGTCTCCAAAATATTCTTGTCTGTTCTGTTTTATTCTTCCTCCAAACCAATTTTACAAGGGAAGTAAAGTCGTAATTCAAACTTCAAACCCAGAAAAACAAAACTATCACAAATAGATGAAAATAAGTAATGCAGAATAAGGACATCACATATGACTTTTTATGCATAACTATGAAATGAAATTTCCTTGACCTTCTCCCATTAAGAGTTTGTGACTTGAGGAGAAGGTTCCAGAAGAGCCAAGATCTCAGAGGGTGTGGAACTGTCAGGGCTCAATTAGCACTGTGGGAACTGCTCAAACATAATAACTGGGTCACTGGGGAATGGAGTACACGGCATGATCTAGGCAAAACTGACCTGGGCACAGATGTGAAAGATAACAGTGATTACTGTGATTTATTGAGCAATGACTATGGGACAGGCACAGTGCCAAGCCCAGAAAGGCAATAAAATGTAGTGATTATGAGAAAGGGCTTGGGTTCAGAGATTCCTGGGTTCCAGTCCTGCTTTTATTCCCCACTGTATGATTTTATAGGTCTACAGCATGTCTGTGCTGAGTAAGGATATGACACGTGAATGGCCCTAGCCAAATCCCTATAGAACATCTCCTCTAAAGCCAGTACTTAGAAGCAAAATCACATTCTAATCTCACAAAAACTGTCTGAGTTTATAACCTTCTCTCTGTTGGATAAATGAGAAAACAGAGGAGCAGACAATGAACTCACTTGAATTTCAGGCAACTGATTAATGTAAAGCCAAGTTCAAGCTAGGCTGTTCTGACCTCAAAGCCTCATGCTTTTAACCTGTGCATTATCTTTCCTACATTGAGTCCCATAGCACAGATACAGGTGCCATTTATGCATTGCACACTGGTTTCATTCCACATGGAGCTTTCATTATTTCAGACAATTTTGTGTGAGACTTAAGTTGGGCATTTTCTTTGGGTTGATGAGTTTTACCTTTAAATTAATGTAATGATAACAGAAGACTATTTTGGGAAGTGATCGGATATTAGTTTATAGAAATGGTGGCCAACCATCCTGGCTTGCCCAGACTCCTTGTTATCTGGAATATTTGACTCCATGATCCATGTTGGCATATCAGATACACATGATAGAAGCTCTCAAGAAAAAGGACAACTCTGAAATAAAAAACACTTTGCTCATCATATGGCCTAGCCCCTTAGCACGCTTTGCTATAGTAAGATAATTGAAATCATTTTTACACTAATATCATTATTTTTTTAAGATTTTTTTTTTTTTAATTTATTTGACAGAGAGAGAGATCACAAGTAGCAGAGAGGCAGGCAGGGGGCGGGGGGAAGCAGGCCCCCCACTGAGCAGAGAGCCCGATGTAGGGCTCCATCCCAGGACCCTGAAATCATGACCTGAGCTGAAGGCAGAGGCTTAACCCAATGAGCCACCCAGATGCCCCTACACTAATATCATTATTAGCTATTATGATAACGGGGCACCTGAGTGGCTCAACGGGTTAAGCAACTGACTCTCGGTTTTGGCTCAGGTCATGATCTCCTGGTTGTGAGATGGAGCCTCCTGTTGGGTTCTGCAATCAGCATGGAGTCTGCTTGAGATTCTCTTTCTCCCTCTCCCTATGTCCCTCCCCCAACTCATGTGCATGCACATGCTCTCTCTCTAAAATAAATAAAAATCTTTTAAAAATTATTATTATTGTAACATTCAAATACTTGAAATCCATGTAAGACTTTAGAGTTCACATGTTGCTTAATGTACATAATTCCATCTAATGATAACTGTGAGGTAGCTAAATTTCCTTCTTTTGCAATTTGAGAAACTGAGACTCAGAGAGGCTAATTATCACACGGTGTGGAAGAGAGAGATTCCAAAGACCAAAGATTCATACTTGTCTTTTACAGTACAGAATTGCTTGAACGTCCCCCAAACCAGGAGGTAACTTTCTCAGAAGTCCTTGCATCTAAGTGGGGTCACATGACTGACTTCTGGCTAATGGAATGTGGTTAGAAGATACGGATATCCTCTCCAACCCTAATCCAAAATCATCCTCATTTTCTCCTCTTCAGTTGACAATGGACATTGTTACTCAGGGTGACCTGAAAACCACTGATAAATGTAGGAGAGCCAAAAATAGGAGGAAATCCGTTCTTGAATGAAGACACTACCAAACGAATACATGTCCTCATCATAAGGGGTCTAGACTTCCAACTGTGACAGAGAACAAAACAAAAACGTAAGAGGACAGCTGACCATGAGTACATTTTGATCGAACATTATGAAAAATGTGATACTTCAGTCTCTAAGTGGATGAATAAGATGGTTGTTTGGGTTTCCTGATCCAAGGTAAAAAAAAAAAAAAAAAAAAAAAAAAAAAAGATTCTCACATAGTTATTACACCATGGTGAAAAGAAAAAAACAACAACCCTGGAATTTCAACTTGTAAATCAAAATACAAGTTACAGATAACAAAACCATAAGGGATAAATTTAACTGAGCAAAATGAAATAAATTGTGTTCTAAACATTGTAAGTCAAAGCCTATAGATGTTCTCTCAGAAGCCTAGTGAGTTCTGCAAATGAGTATGCGGTATTCATGGCACAAACCCAGCTGATTCAGCAGATGTAGTGAATATATAATCTGTCATGTTCTGGATGGACAGCCTGACTTCACAGCCATAAACAGAATTATGTCTAACAGCCCAAGGCTAACACCACAAACAATGAAACACACCACTATGAGTTTATAGAACACGGCTATGAATACTAATAATTACCTCCATCGTGGCTGGGCCATAAATAGGATTATTAGACATCAGCAAGGGTAATAATTCTGGTTTTGCAAAACATCTGAGATCTGGGGATGTTCATGGGTCTAGAGGGCAAAATACTAGAAGAGACCATGCTGGATACTGAACAGAAAAAAGGAAAGCAGGGTCCCTGCTTACACACTGTAACATTTCATAGAGCGAATATTTTTTGTTCTGAATCATCAAACATAGAAGTCTTTTTAAATTACTCTTTTTTTTTTTTTTTTTTTGCCCTGGATGAAATTCTTCAAAGACAATCACGTAGGTAGGTCTAAGCCGTTGCCACTTTGCATGGCAATGTATGACGCAAGTGGTCCTTGCCTCTTGGGGAAGACTTTCAAAATGTTTGATGCATATATTGCTGAAGCACTATATAGCTCAGAAACCCAAATGAGAAATCATGTATGCAGTATCTTGAAATAAAATAGACAAGCTAAGGCACACAGAGGAAAGCTGATATATATCACCTGTTACGATTATTCAGTTGTTGTTATTGATTTTATTTACACTTGCTGCTATTCCTCTGAGAAGCTAAACAAACGAGTTGTCGAGGCAAATGCAAGCTTGGTTGTTTTATTTTGTGAAATGGGAAACAAACACCCCAGTTCCTTATTCCATCACTCCTGGGTTTTGTTAAATTGTTTGCATTTATCAGGTAAATTTTCTAATATTAATATTTGGCTACAGGAATTCACCCTGCTTTTCATATTCACAGATGATTCTTCATTTCTTTAAATATTTGACAGTCAAATAAATTGTGCTGGGATGTTTCTAGGATCAGGTCTCTAATAATTCAATCAAGACAAGGGATATCATATGATTGTTAGGACTGTGGACTTTGGAACAAGACTACTTGGGTTCAAGTCCAGGTTCCAATCCTTGATATTTGAGTCATCTGGACAAGTTATTTAAACTCTCTTAATCTCAGTTTCTCTCTATGAAATGAGGATATGAATTTCACCTTCCAATAGAGCACTCTGAGAATTATATGGGTTAAATTGTTTACAGCACTTAGAACACTGGTACATAGCAAAAATCACAGAACTGTTTGCTTTTATATTGTTTTTGTTTGTTTTTTGTTTTGTTTTGTTTTTTGGTTGTTTTTGTTCCAGGATGAAAGAGCTCATCAGTAACATAGTTGATAAGGATTGTAATAGGAAAAAAATACCTTTCATATCAACTTAAGGATAATGTTGAGTGGAACACTGGTGAGAACACACAGATAAACACAGTGTCACATTAACTAAGAGAGTGACTGTGGAAAACAAAGTCCTCAGCTGTGCCTGGGCACATGGTGAGTACTTGATTAGGCTGTCATTACATTGAGATCTCTGTTGGGTTGAGTAAGATTTACCAAAAGAAAAATGTCAATACAGAGTTTGGTAAATAATTTTGTGTTGACCAAATTAAATCCATAATAATTATTCAATCAATAAATGTGTTTGAAGTGCATTTTTAAAAAATCCCCCTAAGCAGAGGACAAGAAAAATTGGACTCCACAGCTTTATTGGGTCTAATAAGTCAAGGTTCTGAGAAGACTCAAGGAAGAGATTTGATGAATGCTTTCAATTTCCTCCAGAGGAGGGTGTGGGCAGATTCTTCAGAAAGTAACATCTCGGAGAAAAGGCAGAGGTTATTAATCCTAATTCAATATAGTGAATTGAGAGTCCCACCAAGGAGAACTGGTTAGCCAGCAGCCAAGGCCACTGTGTAGAATCTTTAACTGGTTGGTTGGCTAGAAGGCTGGCCAAAATGACATCTGAGTTTGGTTCCATCTTGGGGAAGCTCTGAATTACAAACTACTGCAAGTCTTTTCTACTGCACGTAGAATGCTGGTGACATACCCACAAAAACTAAGGAAAGCTCTCTGGAAGTTACAGACCAGCATTCCCCAATGAGACATCCATAAGGGTAGTTCAATAAGTAGGATTTTACTTTACTGCAGGATTTCTGAGAACTTGCAGTATATGAATACACATTTAAAAAATTTGCTAGAGAGGGATGTAACAGTATTTCTCAAATTTATTTGCCTACAGAACCTTCTATCCTTTTTCTACAGAGCTGTTGCTCTGAAACCAACCAAAACAAAAATAACAAAAACCACATACACGGAAACTGCTTTCATGAAGCTTCTTTCCAAACTCCTGTTTAGCACCCTATCCTGGAGATCAGTGTGTAGAATCACCAACAGGTGTATCACACCCCCAGGCAATCCTCCACTGTCTCTTCCCACCAGATCATAAGTTCTTATAACCTTGTCTTTTATTTTTGTCTCTATCCTTTACAGTCTTTGATAGAATGCAGATTCAAAAAATACACGTGAATTAAAAAATGAATTGAGTGAATGGGCATATTTTACCCTGAATTGGGATGGGCATAAGAGCCTGGGACCAGACCCACACCTGATGTGGAGCAGTGTGAGAAGGTCTTGATGTGCTGAAGGTGTGGCTCTTTGGGGTTGGGTCTCTTGGGCCACTAAAGTCCATCTTAGCTAAGACGGATGCAAGAATGGCTTTATGGATTGACTCACCATGAAGTTCAATTACCGACTCTTTGCTATTGATTGCAGTTACTATTCTCCCTCATTATCCACAGTAATCTGCAAAGCCAGACCAGCTCCAAGCTGGGGCAAATGCAAAAATGATCTCATCATGGAACATTGAGTTTTTCTTTCATTTAGGCCTTATTTCACTCATTCACTCAGCCAGTAGAAAGGGAAGACTGAGTGTGTGCTGGGCCCCATGCCAGTGTAGGGAGTACAAGAATGACAAAAAACTGGCCTGGCTCCTCTCCATCTCACAGGTCTTCTTGATACTTGTCGTTCCCTTCCAGTCCATATACTCCTCATGTCTTGGGCCCCAGTTCCTCACTCACCTCCTTTAAGCAAGCTTCCTCTACCCTCAGGGCAGTAGCTGCTGCCTGGCCTCAGCTCACAACACCATCCAGGAGTACCACTCCTCAGGATCCAGATAGCTCCGGGTCCTAGGCTACCGCAGTCTCTCCAAGTCTATGCTTGGGAGCAGGAAGAAAAGCCTGCTGGCTGCGGTATCCCAGTGCTTTTCACATTCCTGCTACTTTCCCCATAGAGTCAGGGTCAGAGGTCATTGCACACTGAACGACAGAGTACAGGTTGTTTTACTTTGATAAACTATAGAGCGAAGGCTTTGCTGTTGACTTTCAGGGCAGACATCAGAGTTCAACAGTTTTTGGCTCCTTTGATAGTACAATTAGGATATATATATATAATCTTTTTTTTCTAAAGTCATCATTAAAGTGGGGCACCTGGGCGGCTCAGTTGGTTGAGCATCCAACTCTTGACTTCAACAGGTCATGATCTCAGAGTCCTGGGATGAGCCCTGTGTTGGGCTCCCCGCTCAGCAGGGAGTCGGCTTGGAGATCCTCTCTCTCTCCCCCTCTGCCCCTCCCTCTGCTTGCTCTTTCTCTCTCTCTCTCAAATAAATCCTAAAAAAAAAAAAAAAAAAAAAAAATAGGGGCACCTAAGTGGCTCAGTTGGTTAAGTGTCTGACTTCATTCAGCTCAGGTCATTATCCCAGGGTCCTGGGATCAAGCTCCACTTTGGGCTCAAGCTCAGCAGAGAGTCTGCTTCTCCCTCTCCCTCTGCCTGCTGGTCCCCCTGCTTGTTCTCTTTCTCTGTCAAATAAATAAATTCTTTTAAAAAATTAAAAGTCATTAAAATATTGCATGATTTCACTTACATAGGAAATCTAAAATAGTCAAACTTGTAAAAACAAAGAGTAGAAGAGTAGTCACCAGGAGCTGGGGATGGAGGCAGGTGGAGGAACAGAAGAGATGTAATTTAAGGACACAAACTTGCAACTGATAGATACATAAGTCTGGAAATCTAATGCACAGTGTAATGAATATAAACAATAATATTGTATTATGGACATCAAACTTGCTAAGAGATCTTCATTATTCCCACCCCCCAAAAAATGATAATTATGTGACATGATAGATGTGTTAGCTAAAATGACAGTGGCAATCACATTGCAATATATAAGTTTATCAAATCAACATGCTGTATACCTTATACAAGGTTACATGTCAATTAAATAAAATAAATTTTTCATTAGTAGGACCTAGAGGGAAACCACTTTCCTGTTTTTTGCTTTTTTGTTGTTTTGTTTTTAAGATTTATTTATTTATTTTTAAAGATTTTATTTATTTATTTGACAGAGATCACAAGTAGGCAGAGAGGCAAGCAGAGAGAGAGAGGAGGAAGCAGGCTCCCCGCCGAGCAGAGAGCCCCATGCGGGACTGGATCCCAGGACCCTGAGATCACGACCCGAGCCAAAGGCAGAGGCTTAACCCACTGAACCACCCAGGCGCCCCCAAGATTTTATTTATTTATTTGAGAGAGAGAGAGAGCAAGCATGGGCAGGGGGAGGGGCAGCGGGAGAGGGAGAAGCAAACTCCTTGCTGAGCAAGGAGCCCAATGCGGGACTGGATTCTGGGGCTTTGGGATCATGACCTGAGCTGAATGAAGGCAGACACTTAATGACTGAGACACCCAGATGCCCAGGAAACCACTTTCTTGATGGAGGTGACATCATTCTAATCCAGGGTAAACTGGGAAGAAGGGTAGCAGCTAGAAGACACAAGCAGGATCTGGGTTTCTTCAACATAAATATGAAATCCCTTTATGTTTACTTTCTTTAAAAATTAAATTTATTCCAAGCATAGAAGTGTGTTAACATCTAAAGATGTGAGCCCCTCAAAGGCCATGATCATGTTTAACTGTTACTCACCACATACTCATTTCCTGGTTCACAGAAAATACTCCGTAAATATACATGAAGAACAGAGTATATGGAATTTCAAAAACTATTTTTGAAATGCACATATCTTATAGCCCATTCCAAACAGAGTTTTCTTCTGGGTTAAACTGCAGCTTTGCTAGAGGCTGCACAAAGGAAGGGAGCAATTGTGGGCAAATATTGAATACTACATGTTGTCCCAGGAAAATCACAACATATATTTCACTTGTCAAATTTCAAAAATGTTTGCAAGGGTAGGTAAGGTCTGTAGATTCCACAAAACACTGATTGAAATCCCTCTGCTGTTCTATGTTTCTCAGGGATGCAAATTTCTTAGGGACACTTCTCAGGTAAAGTGCACCGTCCTTGAATGCTTCCTCTATTGTGGGCTAAAAGAGATGCTGTTAGCAATACCAGCTATCATGTAACGCTCCAATAAATCTTATCTTTTCATCAATCAACACTTAAAAGATATGATAGAACTGAGTTTACTAAAAGGAAATCTACATAAGGTAAGTTTTACACAGAGTAGGAGTGGGGGTGATGGGACTGAGTGTGACAAGATCAGCCATTCATATCTGCATAGCAGAAGGCCTTAAGGCTTTCCAATATTCACTGGAAAATTCTCTGTCTACCATGTGTAGAGGGATTTTTTTTTTAAATATTTTATTTATTTATTTGACAGAGAGAGATCACAAGTAGACAGAGAGGCAGGCAGAGAGAGAGAGAGAGAGAGAG